>NW_027141229.1:3400000-3700000 GCF_036365525.1 Heterodontus francisci
GGAGAGAGAGAGAGATGTCATAACGTTAGTGATGAAGAAAGCAACACAACATATTCAGATAGTTTTTATTTGTAAATGATTGTTTGAGTTTTATTTGATGCTGTTGTTTTATTTATACAATCATACAATCACTCAAAATAATTTTCCAAACAGGAACCATTTTAATGTTACATGTGGTTACATAGTAGGAAAATAGCCATTTAACACAAATTGTATTAAAATTATTTTATTCAGCACCTCAAGTTTACAGAAAGTAAATTCCTCAAACTTTTGGAAACTTTCAAACTCTCAGTTGCACAGAATCTTCAATCAGCAATGGCTCATCATCTCCATCTGCTGGTGGCCTGTCTCACTACAGTTACTGCCCCCTCTCACCATCTCCATCTGCTGGTTCCACAGTCACGTTGCACTTACTGTCCCCCTCTCACCATCTCCATCTGCTGGTGTTCCTGTCACTACAGTTACTGACCCTCTCACCATCCCCATCTACTGGTGTCCCCGTCTCACTGCAGTTACTGTCCCGCTCACACCATCTCCATCTGCTGGTGTCCCTGTCTCACTGCAGTTACTGTCCCCCTCTCACCATCTCCATCTGCTCGTGTCTCTGTCTCACTGCAGTTGCTGTCCCCATCTCACCATCTCCATCTGCTGGTGTCCCTGTCTCACTGCAGTTACTGCCCCCTCTCTCCACCTCACAATCACTGCGATTTGCAGTTTGTCCACAGATTGTAGTTGTTGACAAGCCAGCACTAGGAGGCGCTGTAAAGCCATTTGCGCAAATTCAGCCTGTTCCACTGAAACGTCATGGTCTGCCACGTTCAGGCAGCTGCCAGGACTAAAGATGGCGCCCATCAAATAATCACAAAGACGGATGGGGGTCGAGTGGTGGAGTGGGGCGTGTTGGTGGTTGGGGGGGGGTGGGGCGGCGGGGAATGGGATTTAGTTCCAGTGTTTGAAACCCTTCACCTCTTTCTATGATTTCACTAATTTAACAATGAGATTCAGAGAGTATTTTACCGCCTTTGCATTGTTAGCAAATGTAAAAATTCCATCAGTAACCATCCAAATATTGTAAACAGCAGGAGTCCCAGAACATATCCCTGTGAATACTTGCTTTGGACATCTGTGACAAGTCAAACTATATGGGTCAAGTATATATAATATTCTGAACAATCTGGCAAAAATAAGTAACAGGGTTAAGGAATTGGCAAACAAATCTTGATATCGATAAATCTAGACATTTAAAAAATAAATTTGATCTTGGAATGTGAGCGTCACTGACAAGGCTGGCATTCATTGTTCACCACTAGCTGCACAGTGGCGTAGTGGTTAGCACCGCAGCCTCACAACTCCAGCGACCCAGGTTTGGTTCTGGGTACTGTCTGTGCGGAGTTTGCAAGTTCTCCCTGTGACCATGTGGGTTGCCGCCGGGTGCTCCAGTTTCCTCCCACAGCCAAAGACTTGCAGGTTGATAAGTAAATTGGCCATTGTAAATTGCCCCTTGTTTAGGTCAGTGGCAGGAGTATGGTGGGGATGTGGTCGGAATGTAGGATTAGTATAAATGGGTGGTTGTTGGGCGGCACAGTCTCGGTGGGCCGAAGGGCCTGTTTCAGTGCTACATATCTCTCTTCATCTCACTAGTTGCTCTGTGTTTGCCACAACTGAATGGTTTGCTCAGTCATTTCAGAGGGCAAGTAAGAGTAAATCACATTGATGTAGGGCTGTTGTCATATCAAAGACGGATCGGGTAAAGACAACAGGTTTCCCTCCATAAAGGTGGGATTTGAACTATTGTAGATTATTAATCCAGACCTTTAGCTTGCTGGTCCAATAACATAAGAATTATATTAACATATTTTACGAATGTGCATTACCAGAGGAAGCAAGTGTTTGTACATTAACTTCATCAGCGACCTCAGACTATTGCCTGCAGGTGGTCAGGACTGATGAATGTTAGATTGACAAGTTTCTTTAGTGCAATTACTTAAACTGAATGAGAAATTGCCATTTTTTTCCCTTGGACATTGTCTGGTGTGGTAATTTGTTCCAATAATTGTTGTCCCTTCTAAAAGCCCATCTCAACTTTTGAAAGACAGATTTCAAACTACCTCACGAACCATCAACAGCAGCCAAGATAAAATGAGCTCCAGTATTATCAAACTATCCATCATATCAAAATGTAAAGGTGGCACCAACACGAGTCATCACTCAGAATGCTTGCCTGCTTGATTATCTCCATCAGGCTGGACTCGATTCAGACCGAGCTCTCTGGGGTAAAAGAACAGTGTTTAACCCATTGTGCTATCCAACTGCCATTAGTTACAGTATATAAAAATTTACATTATGTAGCACCTTTAACAATAGAGAAACTGACCAAAAATACAAAGGAGGTGGATTTTAAAGAGTTTAATTTCAAAGATGAGGGGGTGTAATAAGACAGAGAGATTTGCACAGAGAGTTCCAGAGTGTGGGGCCAGGATGTCTGATGTCTCGGACATTGATCGTCAGGACATTTAACAAACCAAATCTGTTCGAGAAGAGGGTGAGGGCTGGTATATAGGGCTGGAGAAGCCGACAGAGGCAGGATGGGGTGAAGACGAGAATGTTGAACATAATATCAGATAGATTTAAGAATTCTTTGAGGAATTAACAGTGCATTGATAAAGCGAATATAATGGATGTTAGAAATTAGAATTTGCAAAAGTTATTTTGTTTTGTGCCCTGTAGGAGGCTGATTGAGAAAAGGAAGGCACGTGGTAGTGAGGGGAAAGTGGCTACATAGATAGGTAGGTGACTAAAAAACAACTTGCATTTGTATAGCAGCTTTAATTTGGTAAAACATCCCAAGGTGTTTCACAAGACTGCTAACAAACAACATTTGACACTGAGCAACACAAGGAGATATTAGGAGAGCTGAGTGAAGGCTCGGTCACAGAGATAGGTTTTTAAGCAGTGTCTTAAAGGAGAAGGGAGAGGCGAAGAGGTTTCCTTAGGGAATTCCAGGATTTAGGGCTAGACAGCTGAAAGCGCAGCCAACAATGGTGATACCACTGAAATCAGAATGCACAAGATGCCAGAATTGCAGAATACAGATATCTCAGTGGACTGTAGGACTGGTGGAGATTGCAGAGAAAGGGAGGGGAGGGAGCAAAGCCATGGAGGGATTTGAAAACAAGGATGAAATATTTATAATCACAGTATTGCTGGACTGGGTGACAAGATGGGAGACCAGCCAGGGGAGCATTGGAAAAGTTAAGTCTAGAGGCATTGATAATGGTTTCAGCAGCAGATGAGCTGAGGCATTGGGTGGAGATGGATGATGTTACAGAGATGGAAGTACACAGTCCTGGGGCTATGTGATCAGACTAGAAAACAAAGTGGTGATGTTTTCTAAACTGGAGAAATATCTATTGTGGTGTCCTCTGAGGTGTCAATGCTTATTTACAGCAATTCGGTTTACAGAGACAGACACCAGGCTACCCATAGCCCAACTCAGAAGCAGGAAAATACACTGGTGCTAATTCTACTCGCCGTGCCTTCCGTGTACACCCAAAATTTGCAGTGTAGTGCAGGTTTGAGAAGTACACCTGGCTGCTGGTGGACAGAAACTCTCAGGTCTGGAAGTCATCAACTGACATATGTGGAGGGAAATATCACAAATACCTTGCAGAAATCTTAACCCTAACCGTCTGCTTTTTATGGTGTGTTCCTCTACTTGTGTACACACATGTTCAGGCAGAGGCTGGCGAGGTAGCAAGCCTGCAACACCGCTCTTGCTTCATTATAGTGCTTACACCAGGTCTGTGCCCACAAAGCCCCACTCTGTCCATTTAGGAAAGTCCAGAAGGCTCAGGGTACATAGTGAGGACACAGGCGCAATGTACCAGATTTTGGCCTCAATTGCCTCTTCACCTTGCTTGGGAACTGAGCATTACACAGGAAGAACAAAGAGAGGAATATGCAACACTGCACATTCCAGGGTACAACACTCCTGCCATTATAAAACAGGATAGTCTCTGACATTCCATGGGGAGAAGGTGGCACAGTGGTAATGTCACTAGACGAGTAATCCAGAGACCCAAGCTAATGTACTGGGGACATGGGTTCAAATCTCACCATGGCAGCTGGTGGAAATTAAATTCAATTCATTAATTAAAAAATCTGGAATTGAAAGCTAGTCTCAGTAATAGTGTCATGAAACCACTATCAATTGTTGTAACAGCCCATCTCATTCACTGATGTCTTTTAGGGAAAGAAATCTACCATCTTGTCTGGTCTACATTGTGACTCCAGACCCACAGCAATATAGTTGACTCTCAACTACCCTCTAAATAGCCCAACAAGCCATTCAGCTCAAGAGCAATTTGGAATGGGCAATAAATGCTGGCCTGGCCAGTGACACCCACATCCCATGAAAGAATAATTTTTAAAAAATGAGCACATTGCATGTTTGTTAGTAAATGCATACCTTCTATCTATAAATCAGCCAAATCCACTATTCATTATCAGGGAATGTATTAGATGTCTCGCAATTACAGATCTCAACATATGATGCAATGTTGATTTAAACAGTGATGCATTTATAAATTCAGAATAACCTCACATTTATCTCCCATTCTATTTCAAAAGGGTTTAATCAAACTTTAACTCCTTCAAGAACAAATCCTTGCAAATTGGATTGTAATTTCTCGAGTGTAGTAGATTGAGGGGTGATGTGATTGAGAATATAAAATTTTAAAAGGATTTCATAGGATGCAACCATATAAATTAACAGGTAGGAAAATAACAGCTGGTGCATCAAACATGCCCCCACACCTCATGATGGCTGCAGCATCACGATGACACTTTTTACCAAACGCACCTCACCCACTCACCTCCATCCATCCTCACCACCCGTTCGCCCAAAGCCACCATCCCTCCACTTCCCACCTGGATGGGTGCAGCTGCAACAGCACTCAAGAAGCTCGATACCATCCAGGACAAAGCAGCCCACTTGATTGGCACCCCGTACACAAACATTCACTCCCTCCGCCTCCAATGCACTGACACTTCAATAAAATAGAAGTGTGCACCATTTACAAGATGCACTGCAGCAATGTACGAAGGCTATTTAGACGGCACCTTCCAAACCTGCGACCTCTACCATCTAGAAAGACAAGGGCAGCAGACGCAAGGAAACGCCACCACCTGCAAGTTCCCCTCCAAGCCATACACCATCCTGACTTGGAACTATATCACATTTGACTGTTGCTGGGTCCAAAGTCCTGCAACTCCTTCCTAACAGCACTGTGGGTGCACCTACCCCACATGGGCTGCAGCAGTTCAAGAAGGCAGTTCACCACCACCTTCTCAAGGCAAGTAGTGATGGGCAATAAATGCTGGAAAGCCAGCGACATCCTCATCCCATGAACAAAATCAAAACATTTTCTTTTTAAATATTTCTTTGTACTTATTTTTGACAATGAATCATTCATGTGTGATTCTGTCAGGTAACTGTTGTGCGTGTACACCAGTCAGATGTGTGGCTACAAGATCATGTTAGTTATGTAAGATTTATAATGTAACACACCATGTGATTGAGTGTTGGTCAGTCTTGATGATACGTGTGTACAGTTACTATCTCAATGTAATTGCTGCTCTCTCAGTAATTAACAGAGAACCCATAATACTGCATTAATGATCTCACCTTCACTGACAGTCTTTGTATACAGTCAACACAGACACAGAGGTTCAAGGAACACGCAACACGTTGGCTGTGGTGAGATTTCTGAAGACTCAAAGACAAAAACGGTGTTACGATTTTGAAGAGAGCACTTTTCTTTCACTTTTGGAAGCTCAGACCACATTACAAGCTTTTTTTTCTCTCAAATCCGCTCAGCAATGATCTGGATATCCAACACCCCAACCCATCCAGCTTTCTGACCTTTGAAGCTGTGCAGTCAGCAGCAACTGCCTCAGCTTCTTTTTATTTTGTCTGTGAGGTCGGGTGTGGCTGCAGACTCCGGTTGACTTTATTTATCCAATGATGATTTTATCTGTATCTTTCCACAGGCTTGACATGGACCACAGCATTGACAACACAACAGCGATACTGTGGGAATGGTTAAAGAATTTTCAGCGAGCTGACCACGATGTGGAGTCGAGGACATTGGATAATCCCAAGTGAGTCGGTCTGCTTTGCACAGCCATCTCACTCAATGCTTGTTCCCTCCCTTAAATCTTTACGGCCATATTTGAGGCGACTTCCAAATATTTTCAGAATTCTCATTCACCAAGGCATTTGATGCAAGAAAATGTGCCTTTAAAATGGAACAAGAGAAATTAAATGTCTCCATTCAATGAAGTGTTGGCTGAGCTTTATTTTAACACTCTGAGGTAGATCACATCAGCACTGTGCCACAAGCCTGCAAACATCATCATGACAGTAATGTCTTTCCAGCCTCTTTTCCTCCTCAAATATCGATCAAGAATGTCAAACAGCCTTTTTAATGAAGGCACGGCAGCTGTAAGGTTTATTTTGTCAGACACTGTTTGATTTTTCAGCTGCCCAGCTCTTTGCTTCAGCACTCAGCCAGTTTACATTTTCCCACGTGACTGAGAGGGAGGCTCCCCAGAGCCGGAGCCGCAGAAGGTGTTCAGTCTCACTCGGTCAGGCTGAGCAACTGGGCTCGTTTCTAAATGTCAACCACATTTATTTAGATGCTGAAGAGAAACACAAGGGAGAGATTGGTGCAATCTTCATTCAGAATATCAGGAGGTCAGAGAGGGGTCAAAGCCCACAGTCAGATGGAATGAAAGTCAGCAGAGTGGACAGAAAAGGCCATGGCAAGTATTTTTATTGAAGTTTTCAGTGGAATCTTTGTGGCCCCGGAGGAGCAGAAACTCTGCCAAATGCTAATCCGGCGATAAAATCATCGGGGCCCGGAGTGAGGAGATTCCTGGCTATCCCTCCGGTTTAACTCGGGGCTAGAAATTTCTGGAAGGGATGTGTTTTGAGTAGGAAATGATAACATAGTCTCTATCACAAGGCTCTCAGTAGAATTTACTTACAGCTGTTCTGTCATTTACAATATTGACTCTCTAAATGTTTGACGCTCATCACCTCTACAGTAAAACATTTTTTCTGTAGATAATGCACATCTCCACTTCCACTCCAGTGAAATGTCATGACAAGCACTGCTCCTCTGAATCCTCTCTTCTATAAAGAGAGATCTGACCTGGATTATATTGGAACATCAAGAAGATGTAGCAACGGTTGTCAAGCAATGGGGAAAATGTCAGGGAGTGAAACAAGTTGCAAGCCTGTTTAAACATTCATCTGAGTTTATTTTCAAAGAGTGACAGAGTTCAAAATTCTTCATATTTATAAACTAAAATGAAAGCTCATCGCTGCTAATGGATGCCACTTGGCAACTTGTGCATAGGTTTTTGGCTCCTGCTTAAAGTGATAGAAAATAACGATGTATTCTGCAAGTTTCACAGAACAGCTCCAGTAATTTTGTACAGGCTGTTTATTCATGTTGCTTATCGTACTGTCCTCCTCATCCAAGTGCTCCTATATCACACCGGCCACAAATTTGGTTCCATAGTGCCTGTAGTTTTTGCACTACAGGGTCTGTTTTGCTCCCAAACAAGTGACTACTACCCATGCTCACTTCTGGCACGGCCTCTTCCGGGCACAATTTTGATGTGGGCAGCAGCGTGTGCGTTCGGAGCTTGCGCCACAAGTATGGAGAGTCGGCAGGTGATGACGTCTGTCAGTGTGTGATGCTGATTTGACACCAGCACTGCCATTTCCAACCTCACTGCTTGGCCGAATGCCCTGTCTTAAACACACAGTTGAATATATGTTTCGCAGTAGGAAGGAATCTCCCATCAGCGCTTTTTAAAGTGATTGTCAACTATGTCAGGTTAGTTACTGATTGATTTCTACTGGCTCTGTCTGAGTTTGTCGAGGTGAGTTTTTACTGCCATTTAAAGTTGGTGAAGTCGACAGGGAATCGGGTTGCACGTGCTGAAGCTCTTCAAAGAAAGAACAAAGATCAAAGAAAATTACAGCACAGGAACAGGCCCTTCGGCCCTCCAAGCCTGCGCTGATCCAGATCCTCTATCTAAACATGTCGCCTATTTTCTAAGGGTCTGTATCTCTTTGCTTCCTGCCCATTCATGCATCTGTCTAGATACATCTTAAAAGACCCTATCGTGCCCGCGTCTACCACCTCCGCTGGCAACGTGTTCCAGGCACCACCCTCTGCGTAAAGAACTTTCCACGCATATCCCCCCTAAACTTTTCCCCTCTCACTTTGAACTCGTGACCCCTAGTAATTGAATCCCCCACTCTGGGAAAAAGCTCCTTGCTATCCACCCTGTCTATACCTCTCATGATTTTGTACACCTCAATCAGGTCCCCCCTCAACCTCCGTCTTTCTAATGAAAATAATCCTAATCTGCTCAACCTGTCTTCCATACCAGGTAGCGTCCTCCATACCAGGCAAAATCCTGGTGAACCTGCTCTGCACCCTCTCCAAAGCATCTACATCCTTTTGGTAATGTGGCGACCAGAACTGCATGCAGTATTCCAAATGTGGCAGAACCAAAGTCTTATACAACTGTAACATGAAATGTTATTTAAATGTTACATTAAATCGTTCTGACTTCAAGGGTTCTGGTCAGACCACTGGCTTCAGGTCATGGGTTCAGCTGGTTTCCATCCTCCTTGGCCTGCAGCATGACTGGGAGAATGAGCAGAGGCAACATGGAGGAGGACAAGCTGCTGCAAGAAGGAAGAGGAGGAGGAGGGGGAAGAAGGGCTCTCAGTAGGAGGCCTTACCAACCTAGGGTGTTCTGGAATCATTTCTCTTACTTCAACCTAAGCCAGGATCAGTGTGTGTGATGTCTTCGCTGTACAAAGGAGGTGCTCACAGAAGTCTGCCACCTCTTGCAACCTCAGAGCAAAGCAGGAATGGTGCTGTTAGTGGCTTTGAAAGTGACCGTGGCCCTGAATTTCTTTGTGTTGGGATCCTTTCAAACTGAAGCAGGCAACATTTCTAAACATCTCCCGGTTTGGCTGTTGGTTGCTGCAGGAGTGAGGTGATGGACACTTTATATCAGGAGAGGGAAGTACATTACATTGTCTCTGACCAGAGAGAAGCAGAGAAGCTTGCACGTAGCTTCACCAGGATAGCTGGGATCCCTATGGTGCAGGTGCCATTTATTGCACACACGTTGCTTTGTGAGTGTCGCATCTAAATGCAGCGATGAACCATAATCACAAAGGGTTCCACTCTCTGAATGTGCAGTTGGGATGCAACCATGCTCAGTAGATCATGTTGGTCAATAGCTGGTATCCTGCCAGCAGCTGAGATGTTTTTATTCCGTGCCAATCTGCTGAGCCATCATGTCAAACCAGAGGGTGGCTGCTGGGCCATCAGGGCTATCCATTGACAACCTGGCTTATGAAATTGGTGTGCGTCCCCTGCACACGTTGAATCATAGAAGTTTAAGGCACTGTAAGAGGTCACTCAGCCCATCAGGTTTGTGCAGGCCAACAAACAACCCACCTATTCTAATCCCACAAACCAACATTTGGTCCGTCGCCCTGCAGATTACTGCACTTGAGGTGTATATCCAGATGCCTTTTGAGTCTATCCTCCTGGCTTTCTGCCACATGGCAAATCTTTGTATCGTTTGTAAACTTCTTGATTATGCCCCCTATCCTTACGTCCAAATCATTAATTTTTACCACAAAAAGCAGGGCACCCAGTACTGAGCCCCGCAGAACGCCACTGGAAACAGCCCTCAGTACTTTAAACACCCGTCAACAATTACCCTTTGTTTCCTGCCACCGTGCCAATGTGGTATCCACCTTGCTGCATTTCCATGGATCCCATAGGATTTTATTTTTTCAACTGGTCTGCCATGTGGAACCTTGTCAAAAGACTTGGTAAAATCCATGTAGACCACATCAGCTGCAAGACCCTCATCTATCTTCCTTGTTCCTCCTTCAAAAAATTTGATCAAGTTGGCCAAACAATATCTGCCCTTAACAAATCCTTGTAATCCTCTTGACATCCATGGGGCTCTAGTTTTAGCTGTCTTATCCTTTTTCTTTGTGGTCACATGTTTACTCTGAACCACTTGAATCTCGCCTTTGAATGCCTCCCACTGTTCTGACACTGATTTATCTTCAAGTAACTGTTTTCCAATTCACTTTCGCTTAATCACTCCTCAGTTTAGTTAAATTGGCCTTTCTCCAATTGAGGACTCTAACTCCTGTTCTTTCCCTGTCCTTTTCCATCGTTATAATACGGACTGAATTATGATCACTATCGCCAAAATGTTCTCCCACTGCCACCCCTTCCACCTGCCCATCTTCATTTCGTTAGTTAGTTAGAGATACTGAAATGAAACAGGTCCTTCGGCCCACCTAGTCTGTCCCGACCATCAGCCACCCATTTATACTAATTCTACACTAATCCCATATTCCTACCACATCCCCTATCACCTACCTCTTCTCGGGGCAATTTACAATGGCCAATTTACCGATCAACCTGCCAGTCTTTGGCTGTGGGAAGAACACGGAGCACCCAGGGAAAACCCACGCTGTCACAGGGAGAACTTGCAAACTCCGCACAGGCAGTACCCGGAACTGACCAAGGTCGCTGCAGCTGTGAGGCTGCGGTGCTAACCACTGCGCCACTGTGCTGCCCTGTGCTCAGTTTCCTAAAACTAAGTCTAAAACTGCGCCCTCTCTTGTTGGACTTGCTACATACGGGACAAAAAAGTTCTCCTGAATGCACCTCAAGAATTCTGCTCCCTCAATCCCTTTCAGAGGAAAACTATCCCAGTTAATATTGGGGTAGTTAAAATCCCCTACTATTACTGCCCTATTGTTCTTGCACTTCTCAGACACTGGCCTGCATATCCGCTCCTGTATCTCTATCTGACTGTTTGGGGGTCTGTAGTTCCATTCCAGCAGTGTGATTGCCCCGTTTCTGTTCCTTACCTCAATCCATGTGGCCTCATTTGATGAACGTTCCAACATATGATCCCTCCTCACAGCTGTAATAGTTTCCTTGACCAAAATTGATACTTCCCCTCCTTTCTTATCCCCCTCCCCAATGCACATGAAAATCCTGTTTGACAGAAAAGTTGAAATTCCATTGCTGTCCCTCCTTAAGCTGTGTTTCTGTAATAGCTAGGAAATTGTACTACCACGTGCTTATCTGTGCTATCAGCTCATCTGCAACATTTACTGTACTGCTTGCATTAAAATGCTCTGTCAAACTCTTTTTTTTATTTCCTAACCTTTGTTTCCTCTGTCTTCCAGAATCATCCATTAATTTTCAGCCTTCCATTTTCATTTCTGATTTTGTCCAAATCTAGTCTACCCTCAGATCCCCACTCCCCTGCCAAACTAGTTTAATCTAACCCCAACTGGACTGGCAAAACATCCCGCAAGAAACTCCATCCCGGCTCTTTTCAGGTGCAACCCGTCCGGTCTGTACAGGTCCCATCTTCCCCCAGAGCCAGTCCCAATGTCCCAGGAATCTAAAACCCTCCCTAATGCACCATCTTTCCAGCCATGCATTCATCTGTCTTATCCTGTTTTACTCACTTATGCATGGCACTGGGAGTAATCCGAAGATTATTACTTTTTAGGTCCTGCTTTCTAATTTCTTTCCAAGCTCCCTAAATTCTGACTGCAGGACCACATCCCTCTTTCTACCTATGTCGTTGGTTCCAATATGGAGCATGACAGCTGGCTGTTCCCCCTCCCACTTCAGGATGCTCTGCAGCCGCTCAGTGACATCCTTGACAATGGCACAAGGGAGGCAACAACCCATCCTGTATTCACATCTGCGGCTACAGAAACGTCTGTCTGTTCCGCTGTCTATTGAATCTCCTGTCACTATGGGCAGCATGCATATAACGAAAAGCCATGTTTGTCCATGTGAAACGTCATAAACTGATAGGGTTGTTCAAGAAATGGCTTCGCTGCCTGGACCACTTTGGAGGATCCCTCGTTGTAGCGTGTGTCACAATTAGTCATGGTCTGCTGCATCCTGTACAACCTCAGCATCATGAGGGCACAGCCCTTTCCACCAGGAATCAGGCGAGCGGCTGAGTAGGAGAAAGGCAGGAGGCAAAGATATCCCCTTTCCAGCCGAGCTGTCTGTTATCACCTCATGGACTGCGGTACCAGCGAGCATAAACCCAATTCCCCATTCACCGACACTCCCACACCTCAGTGACCATCAGTGTCCTCTTGGAAGCAATGAGGAAATAAAAGCCACCACAGAACAACCATTGCAAACTGACCTTATCAAGAAAAACATCTAATATTCCAAGCAAAAGTCAAGTGAGCACCCTTGTGCATTCACTTCGAGCTAGGATTGCAGGTGCTTAGCCTGTCCTGGTGCTCCTACACAGTGCTACCAATGTGGCTGCAGCCTTGACTGGGGGCGTCTCTTTATGGCCTTGGAGGACAGTCTCGAGTGTCTGCATCTAGAAGGCCCAGCTTCAGACTGCACTATCTCAGTATGGGAAGCAGCAATCTGGGCTGGCTGGCGGACAGGCAACAGCAAGGGCACTGGTGGACAGACAGTGATGAAAAGGCGTACATAAGTACATAGGAACATACATGAAAATTAGGAGCAGAAGTAGGTCATTTGATAAGATCATGGCTGATTGAATGTGGCCTCAACTCTGCTCTCCTGTCTGCCCTTCATAACACTTGCCTCCTTTGTCCATCAAACATCTATCTAACCTTATCCTGAATATATTCAATGACCCTGCCTGCACTGCTCTCTGAAGAAGTGAATTCCATGGATTAACAACCTGGAGAATAAAATTCACCTCACTCCCATCTTAAATGGGAGACGCCTTATGTTTTTGGCAGTTTGAGTATCTGAACCATGATCGGTGCAAAATAAACATGGATTCTTCTTTAACAAAACCTGGAGCTGAAACCAACTAGAAGTTAAAAATGGGCCATTATTGTAAATTGCATGACCCATGAACCATCTCGGCCTCCTGAATTCCCCAGCATCATAGATGCCAGTCTTCAGCCAATTTGATTCACTCCATGGGATATAAAGAAATGGCTGCAGGCACTGGATGCTGCAAAGGCTAAGAACTTGCCGCGACCCTAGTCAAACATTTCCAGTACGGCTACAACACTGGCATCTGCTTGGGATTGTGGATAATTGCCCAGGTATGTCCTGTACACAAAACACAGGACAAGGAATACGGCCAATTACAGTCTCATCATTCAGGTGATGGAAGGTGTCGTCGACAGTGCTATCAAGCGGCACATACTTCGCAATAACCTGCTCAGTGATGTTCAGTTTGGGTTCGCCAGGGCCACTCGGCTCCAGATCTCATTACAGCCTTGGTTCAAACATGGACAAAAGAGCTGAACTCAAGAGGTGAGGTGAGAGTGACTATCCTTGACACCAAGGCAGCATTTGACGGAGTATGGCATCAAGGAGCCCTAACCAAACTGAAGTCAATGGGATTTGGAGGGAAAGCTCCCGGCTGGTTGGAGTCAAACAGAGCATGAAAGAAGATGGTTGCATAACAAAACTGCAGGAGTTCCTCAGGTTAGTGTTCCAGGCCCAATCATCTTCAGCTGCTTCATCAGTGACCTTTCTTCCATCACAAGGTCAGAAGTGCTGATGTTCACTGATGATTGCACAGTGTTCAGTGCTATTCGCGTCTCCTCAGATATTGAAGCAGCCCGTGTCCATATGCAACAAGACCTGGACAACATCCAGGCTTGGACTGATGTTTGGTGCCAATGTTACTTGCCACTTAAGTGCCAGGCAACGACCATCTACAACGAGATAGAATTCAACCATCTCCCTTTGGTGTTCAATGACATTGCCATCACTGAATCTCCCACTATTTTCATCCTGGGGTACCCATTCACAAAAAAACTGGATCAGCCACATGAATACTGCAGTTACAAGAGCAGGTCAGAGGCAGGGAGTTCTGTGATGAGTAACTGACCTGTCTCCCCAATGCCTGCCCACCAAGTACAAGGCAGAAGTCAGGAGTGTGATCCAATACTTTCCACTTGCCTCGATGGGCAGGGAGGTGGGGAAATAAATTGCGGGGGGATATAAATTGCGGGGGGGATAAATTGCAGGGGGATATAAATTGCAGGGGGGATATAAATTGCGGGGTGGAGGGATATAAATTGTGGGGGGGAAGAGGGGTTTGAAAAAGAAAGAGAGCAAGGAAGAAACAGAAAGAAAGAGACAAAGAAAGAGAGAGAAAGAAGGAGAGAAAATATAGAAAGAGAAAGAGAGAAGACAGAAAGAGACAAATATAGTGAGAGAAAAAAGAGACAAAGAAGGGAGAGAAAAAGAATGAGTGAAAAGATAGAAACAGACAGAGAAATGGAGAAAAGACTGAATGTCAGAAATAGAGAAAAGACTGAATGTCATAAATAGAGAAAAGACAGAAAGTCAGAAACACAGAAAAGACAGAAAGTCAGAGAAATAGAGAAAAGACAAAGTCAGAGAAATAGAGAAAAGACAGAAAGTTAGAAATAGAGAAAAGACAGAAAGTCAGAAATGGAGAAAAGACAACGTCAGAGAAATAGAGAAAAGACAGAAAGTCAGAAATACAAAAAGACTGAAAGTCAGAAATGGAGAAAAGAGAGAAAGTCAGAAATACAGAAAAGACAAAGTCAGAGAAGTAGAGAAAAGGCTGAAAGAGACAGAGAAAAAGAGGAGGGAAAAAAGTGGAGGGAAAGAACTGAGACACAAAGAAATTGCAGGCAGCAAAGATACATACAGAAAGCAAGTGAGAAAGGAACACAGAGAATCACAGAGAGATTGAAAGAGAGAAGGACAGAGAAATCCATTGAGACAGAAAGACACAGAATTACTCAGAGAGAAACAGAGAGAGAGAGAAACACAAAGTGAGAGAGAGAGAGAGAGATGAAGGAACACAGAGGGAGAGAGAGAACCAGAGAAAGAGTAAGTGAGAAACAGAGAAAGCGAGAGAGATTGAGAGAGAGAGAGTGATTGAGGAACAGAGAGAGAGAAACAGAGAGAGAGAGAAAGAAACAGAGAGAGAGAAACCGAGGGAAATAGACACACAGAGATTGAGAGAGATTGTGAAAGAGATTGAGAGAGAGAGAGATTGAGAGAGAGAGATTGAGAGAGAAGCAGAGAGAGAGAGAGAAACAGAGCGAAATAGGCACAGAGAGATTAAGAAAGAGATTGAGAAAGAGATTGAGAGAGAGAAATTGAGGGACAGTGATTGAGGGAGAGAGATTGAAAGAGAGAGATTGAGTCAAAAGGAGAGAGAAAGGCAGAGAGAGGCAATAAAGATGCAATACTCACCATCCCGCATGGTCTGCGCTCCATCGTTGGACTCGAACACCTTCTCTCCATCAGCTCATCCATGGGGAAAAGATCCTAAAGAGGGGCATTGGGTTGGTAATTGGAGTAAAGGGTCAGGACTGTGACAGAGAGTGTGGGCTATCAGACTGGACTCTCTCTCTCTCTCACACACAATGTAATCAGCTTGCAATTCACCTGGGCACAAAAACACTGAAACTTACCTTCACAGTCCAGCCGCATGGAAAGAAAGAATGGAGGCTGATGTTGTCCTAATATATGCCAGAACCTGTCACTCAAAACAAACAGTCCACCCAAAATACAGCTCATCCAACCAGCTCTCAGCTTCCTCCATTTGGACACTGCCTCCCAAGCATGGGACAGTCAAAGGTGATTCTCTGTGTAAACAGTGAATGGGGGAGAGAGGGATATTACAGCCATGTCCCAAATGGACCAGTCCAGACAGAAACCTGTCTGTCTGTCTGTCTCTCTCTCTCTCTCCCTCCCCCAAAAACCTCATTAACAGAGCAGAAAAGCTGCTGACATTTAAAACCTGGAGGGGCCGCTTTTGATAATGATCATTTAACACGAATTGTATTAAATGTCTTTCACTATTCACCTCCAATTAACAGAAAGTTCAGAAAATGACTCACTGCAGTTATCTTGAAATTCTGACAAAGAGTTTTTGCTGAAGAGGCCGGTTTGACTGCAGTATAAACAGGCAGTTTTTATTCAGATTTTCAATTTCACTGTTTGACGAAGACTGAAACCAGAGCCAGGTTAATGATGCAGTGGTTAGCACCGCAGCCTAACAGCTCCAGCGACCCGGGTTCAATTCGGGGTGCTGCCTGCATGGAGATTGCAAGTTCTCCCTGTGTATGCGTGGGTTTCCTCCCAGTGCTCCGGTTTCCTCCCACATGCCAAAGACTTGCCGGTTGATAGGTTAATTGGCCATTATAAATTGCCCCTAGTAGAGGTAGGTGGTAGGGAAATATAAGGACATGTGGGGATGTGGTAGGAATTTGGAATTAGTGTAGGATTAGTATAAATGGGTGGTTGATGGTCGGCACAGACTCGGTGGGCCGAAGGGCCTGTTTCAGTGCTGTATCTCTAAACTAAACTAAACTAAACTAAAAGTTGAACAACTGGTGACATTTCACACAACAATTCTCACCTATATTTACAGTTATATTTCTCAGTGATTCTTTGTACTTTATTTGCTGCTGCTGTGTTTCTGCATTAGCCTGTATTCAATCCAAAAAACCTTCTAAACATTAACCAGTTTAATGTCATAAGGGTTCACAAAGCGGGGAAACGGACATTTAGCACCAATTGTAATGCATATCTTCCACTTTTCACCTTCAGTTTACATAAAGTTCAGCGATATCGACCTCCACATTCTGACAAAGAGTTTTTTGCTGCTGCAATAAAGTGTCACTTGTTTCCGTTTGCTTCCTGACTGTTTCTTTCCTCTGCTCTCCTGGGGGATTCGGAGATGATTTTTGTCCATTGTTTGTCCACATTCAGGAGATTGCAGCTCGTCTGCAGCTGCAGTCCTGCAGACATTCATTGTATTCAAAATCTTTCCCGCAGTTTGGAAACGTGAGGAGAAACTGTTTACACTTGCAGAGGGGAGAAACAAATAGTCAGGGAGTTGTTCTGGTCTGGAATTCACTGTCTGACAGGTTTCTGAAAGCAGATTCAATATTAACATTCAAAAGGCAACCGGATCAAAACTTCAAAACTCTGAGTTATAGCAGAGAAGATACCAGCATAGAGAGAGAAGTGGGAGCTAGAGAGATGTCATAACGTTAGTGATGAAGAATTCAACACAACTTATTTCGAGAGTTTTTATTTGTAAATGATTGTTTGAGTTTAATTTGATGCTGTTGTTTTATTTACACATTACCTTTAATCACTGAAAATAATTTTCCAAGCAGGAAACATTTTAATGCTGCAAGTGTTTACATAGTAGGAAAATAGCCATTTAACACAAATTGTATTGAAATTATTTTATTCAGCATCTCAAGTTACAGAAACTAAACTCCTCAAACTTGTAAAAACTTTCAATCTCACAGTCACACTGAATCTCCCATCAACAATGGCTCAGCATCTCCATCTGCTTGTGTCTCTGCCTCACTGCAGTTACTGTCCCCTCTCACCATCTCCACCTGCTGCTGTCCCTGAAGCACTGTCCCCCTCTCACCACCTCACACTCGCTGTGATTTGCAGCTTTGTTCACTGGCTGCCTTTATTGAATACCCAGCACTAGGCGGCGCTGTACTGGCACATGCGCAAATGCAGCCTGCTCCGCTGAAACGTCATGGTCTGCCACATTCAGGCAGCTGCCAGGAGGAAAGATGACGCCTGTCAAATAATCACAAAGGCCCGGGGGGATGGAGGGGTGTGGAGCGGGGCGGCGGGTGGGGGGAGGAATGTGATTTAGTTCCAGTGTTTGAAACTCTTCAGCTCTTTCTTTGATTTCTCTAATTTAACAATGAGATTGAGAGGGTATTTTACCGCCTTCTTCATCTCCTGTCTGAATTTAGTCTGGGTCACAGCGTAAATACATGTGTTGGTGCAGGAACTGAGAACCTGCAGCATCTTTGCAGGAACTGAGAACCTGCAGCATCTTTGCAGCAACTGAGAAGCTGCAGCATCTTTGCAGGAACTGAGAACCTGCAGCATCTTTGCAGCAACTGAGAAGCTGCAGCATCTTTGATGTTTGGTCTGTGATATAGAGAGGGTCAGTGTAGGAGGAATAATACTGAATATCTGTAATTCGCACATAAATGATAATCACAACCCCAATTACCCACAACAGTATAAAACTGCCGGATATACTGAAGAGTAAAATAATTGATTTCCTGCGATTCTCCATCTCTGGGTCCTTGTGATTCTCTACATTGCTGTGCCGCTGGAATCCCCTGCGGACTTTACTGGAGAATAAAATCCGTCTGACAGTCAGAACATTGAGCAGCAAAATCAGAAAGACTGGGACACAGGGGGTTAAAATGAGGTCAAGCAATTCAAAAAGCCCCCATACGGGGGAAGTATGGAAGCTCAGTTTATAACCACAACCCATGGGAACATTATCAATAATGTAAACTTGTTCCAGTGTAAAGTACCAGGGGAGAGACTCTAAACAGCCCAGCACACTCACGGTTCCTACAACCACAGCCGCCGTTTTCTCGCTGCAATATTTCGTTTTCAGCTTCTCACAACAAATGGCCACAAATCGATCAAAGGTGAAAGTGACTGTGAGCCAGACAGAAACAACTGTGGCTGCAGAAAGCAGAAAGAAAATGAGAGAACACACAGGGGTAATTCTCAGGATTGAATATGGGAAATAAATTGGAACAATCTGGGCCAATATGGGATCAATGATAACGACCAGGAGATCAGATACAGCCATTCCCACCAGGTAGACAGTGATACATTTGGAGAGACCGCACTTCCCTCGGGACAGGATCACAATCGCCATCAGGTTACCTGGAAGAAATAGAAAAGGAAGCAGAGAAATTACTGATCAGACCTGGAGACAAAGCAGCAGTTTGACAGGATCTGGGCTGAAATTTCAAGCTTCCTTGCTGCATCGAGCAGTGATAACTGATTCATTGACCTGGGCAGTGCTTTGCCACAGTGAAATGTTTGAAAACATAATTATTAATAATGATTTGGGAATTTGATACAGAAAGTGAATAAAGTCAGCAGCGGATCTACTGGAAGCTCTGAGTGAGGATGCAGTGCCAGTGGGGAAATGAGAAGGGGTTTCACAGAGATGGAATCCATTGGGTTAATTGTGAATTTGTCTCCAGACTGTTGGTTGGGAAGGTTTCGGGAGAGTTGGATGTGTAGCTGGTTTGTTGCTCTGGGTTCAGAGAACCGACAGGGACTGTTACCAAATGGGAAAAGGCTGACAACTGCAGCACTGAGTGAGTATCAGCCGTGATCTAGAATGGTGGAGCAGGCTCGAAGGGCTGAATAGCCTCCTCCTGCTCCGATGTTCCTTTATTCCTATCAGGTTGGACGAGGTAGGTGGAGTTGGAGCTTGTGAGTGAGATTGGGAGGGAGAGAAGGATAAGGACGTGTTGGAGCAGGAGGGAGGACTGGAGTAGAGGGTTTTGGAAAGTAGATAAACTGAAGCAATGGATGAGGAGACTGAGGATTCAATACAGTGAGAGGAGAGGCTGACATTCACAAGGAGCGACTGCAGCAGAGTGTTAGAGGAAATCTAATCTATAGATCCCAGTAAGACAACTCAATTAATACATTCAAACAATAATCCCTGTGGTTATTGGGTGGTTATTGGTGTTGGAGAACAGTTCATTGTTTATACAATGTAGTCAATATATTTAGTTTGTACAGGCAATTAAATATAAATTTAAATGTATTTCTGATATTAGCCACGCTCTTTCTTGAATTCAGTAGTCACAGAGATTTTAAGGTGCAGTATTCACATCATGAATTACCATGCATACAAATGCAGCAAGACGTGGACAGTATCCAGGCTTGGCCTGATAAGTGGCAAGTAACATTTGCGCCACACAATTGCCAGGCAATGAGCATCTCCAACAAGAATCTAACTATATCCTCTTGTCATTCAATGGCATTACCATCGCGGAATTCCCCACGATCAGCACCCTTGGGGCTACCATTGATCAGAACTTGAACTGGAGTAGTCATATAAATACCATGGCGACAAGAGCAGGTCAGAGGCTATGAATCCTGAGGTGAGTAACTCACCTCCTCACTCCCCAAAGTCATTCCACCATCTACACGTCACAATGCAGGAGTGTGATGGAATACTCTTCACTTGCCTGGATCGGTGCAGCTCCAACAACACTCAGGAAGCTTGACACCATCCAGGACAAAGCAGCCCGCTTGATTGACACCCCATCCAAATCATTTACTCCCCCCACCATCGACGCACAGTGGCAGCAGTGTGTACCATATACAAGATGCACTGCAGAAACGCACCAAGGCTCCTTCGACAGCATCTTCCAAACCCGCGACCTCTGCCACCTCAAAGGACAAGGGCAGCAGATGCATGGGAACACCACCACCTGCAATTTCCCATGTAAGTCACAGACGATCCTGACTTGGAACTATATCGCCGTTCCTTCACTGTCACTGGGTCAAAATCCTGGAACTCCCTTCCTAACAGCACTGTGGGTGTACCTACCCCACATGGACTGCAGTGGTTCAAGAAAGCAGCTCACCACCACCTTCTCAAGGGCAATTAGGATGGGCAATATGCTGGCCGAGCCAGTGACGCCCACATCCCACAAATGAATAAACAGAACTGTGAAGAACTGATTCTATTCTGTTTATTCAATCACTAAGTAAGGAATAGGAACGTTCTACAAAACAAAATGAGGACCTGACCTAAATCAACACCTGACAAAAATAGTGATCACAACTCCCTGACCTTCACGATCGTCATGGAGAGGGGCAGGAGCAGACGGGATGGGAAAATATTTAATTCGGGGAGGGGGAATTACAATGCTATTAGGCAGGAACAGGGGAGCATAAATAGGGAGCAGATATTCTCAGGGATATGCACGACAGAAATGTGGAGGTTGTTTAGGGAGCACTTGCTGCGACTGCTGGATAGGTTTGTCCCGATGAGGGAGGGAAGGGATGGTAGGGTGAAGGAACCTTGGATGACAAGAGATGTGGAACAGCTAGTCAACAGGAAGAAGGAAGCTTACTTAAGGTTGAGGAAGCAAGGATCAGACAGGGCTCTAGAGGGTTAAATGGTAGCCAGGAAGGAACTGAAGAATGGACCTGGGAGAGCTAGAAGGGGACATAAAAAAGTCTTGGCGGGTAGGAATAAGGAAAATCCCAAAGCGTTCTACACTTATGTGAGGAACAAGAGGATGGCCAGAGTGAGGGTAGGGCCGATCATGGATACGGGAGGGAACTTGTGCCTGGAGTCGGAGGAGGTAGGGGAGGTCCGAAATGAATACTTTGCTTCAGTATTCACTATTGAGAGGGACCTGGCCGTTTCTGAGGCCAGCGTGGAACAGGCTGATATGCTCGAACAGGTTGAGGTTAAGAAGGAGGATGTGCTGGAAATTTTGAATGATATGAGGACAAATAAGACCCCGGGACCAGACGGGAGATACCGAAGGATATTACAGGAAGCGAGGGAAGAGATTGCTGCGCCTTTGCCGATGATCTTTGCGTCTTCACTGTCCACTGGAGTAGTGCCGGATGATTGGAGGGTGGCAAATGGTGTTCACTTGTTCAAGAAAGGGAATAGGGATAACCCTGGGAATTATAGACCACTCAGTCTTACGTTGGTAGTGGGCAAATTATTGGAGAGGAGTCTGAAAGACAGGATTTATGAATATTTGGAAAAGCATAGTTTGATTAGCGACAGTCAGCATGGCTTTGTAAGGGGCAGGTCACGCCTCACAAGCCTTACTGAATACTTTGAAGATGTGACAAAACACATTGATGAAGGAAGAGCAGTGGATGTGGTGTATATTCATTTCAGCAAGGCGTTTGATAAGGTTCCCCATGGTAGGCTCATTCAGACAGTGAGGAGGCATGGGATCCAGGGAAAGTTGGCTCTCTGGATACAAAATTGGATTGCCCATAGAAGTCAGAGGGTGGTAGAAGATGGAAAGTATTCTGCCTGGAGCTCGGTGACCAGTGGTGTTCCACAAGGACAAGAAATGCTGGAATCAATCAGCAGGTCTGGCAGCATCTGTGGAAAGAGAAGCAGAGTTAACGTTTCGGGTCAGTGACCCGAAACGTTAACTCTGCTTCTCTTTCCACAGATGCTGCCAGACCTGCTGAGTGATTCCAGCATTTCTTGTTTTTGTTTCAGATTTCCAGCATCCGCAGTATTTTGCTTTTACTTTAGTGTTACACAAGGATCTGTTCTGGGACCTCTGCATTTGTGATTTTTTATAAATGACTTGTATGAGGAAGTGAAAGGCTGGGTTAGCAAGGCTGCCGATGACAGGAAGGTTGCTGGCGTTGTGGATAGTGTGGAAGGCTGTTGTAGGTTGCAACGGGACATTGACAGGATGCAGAGCTGGGCTGATAACTGGCAGATGGCGTTCAACCTGGAAAAGTGTGAAGTGATTCATTTTGGAAGGACGAATCTGAATGCGGAATACAGGCTTAAAGACAGGATTCTTGGCAGTGTGGAGGAACAGAAGGATCTTGGGGTCCATGTCCATAGATTGCTCAAAGTTGCCACCCAAGTTGATCGGGCTGTTAAGAAGGTGGATGGTGTGTTGGCTTTCATTAACAGGGGGATCGAGTTTAAGAGCCGCGAGGTTATGCTGCAGCTCTTTAAGGCCCTGGTTCGACCACATTTGGAATATTGTGTTCAGTTCTGGTTGCCTCATCTTAGGAAGGATGTGGAAGCTTTAGAGAGGGTGCAGAGGAGATTTACCAGGATGCTGCCTGGACTGGAGGGCATGTCCTACGAAGCAAGTTGAGGGAGCTTGGGCTTTTCTCATTGAAGTGAAGAAGGATGAGAGGTGACTTGATAGAGGGTTACAGGATGATGAGAGGCATAGCTGGAGTGGACAGCCAGAGGCATTTTCCCAGGGTGGGAAGTGCTGTCACAAGGGGGCATAATTTTAAGGTGATTGGAGGAAGGTTTTGGGGAGATGTCAGAGGTAGGTTCTTTACGCAGAGAGTGGTGGGTGCGTGGAATGAGCGGCCAGCGGTGGCAGTAGAAGCAGTTACATTCGGGGCATTTATGCGACTCTTGGATAGGTACATGGATGATAGTAGAATGAAGGGTAGGTTGTAAGTTTGATCACAGAGTAGGTTAAAGGTTCGGCACAACATCGTGGGCCGAAGGGCCTGTACTGTGCTGTACTGTTCTATGTTCTATGTTCTAACACAGAGGATCAAGTCCAACAGGAAAATGAACACAACCTGACAACAGACAACTTCAACTCCCAGTTTCTCTCACTATTTGTTCTGCACATTCCAGCACTGTATGATAGTGAATTATTCACACTGCTGCTTCTTTCTCTTTCTCTTAACTTCTGCTTATCTCTTTCACTCGGTTTTGTTCTCCCTGCTACTTTTCTCCTTCCGTATCTCTCTGGAGTACTCACACCCTGCAAACTGTTACTTGATTCTACGTTTCACACACAGATTATTCCTAACATTCTGCGCCTGTGTTCTGTTCACCAGCACCAGGTTCAATGATTCTGTTCTGAGAGTCAATTTGTTCAATGGTGAAGCCTCTGTGATTAATTTAATGTATCTACAGAACACCGAAGTCTCCACTTGTTCACCTGCACTCTTCACTTCATCCACATTGCATGGAATAAACAGGATCGAAAGCTTCTTCCAGACAAACCTCACAATCATTGAAATTCCTTCTCCTGGAATTATAAAGTAATCTTTTATAATGTGAGATTTTTAAGTTAATAAAACACCAACATCAGCACTGCGGCTGATAATCTACAGATAATTGGAAAGACACTTGATTCCAACTGATAGAGTGTAAACCAATAAAATATCACATCAATACTTTCTATTTGACAATGTAGTCCAGTGACAGTGAAGGTCCACAGTGAAGCAGAGAAGGACAAGTGAAAGTGTCAGCTGCAAACTCAGTTCAGTCGCCAGACCTCTGAAGCAGTGTCAGACTCACACAGAATGAAATAATATTTGATAACAGTGATAACCAATATACAAATTGAAATCCCAGTTAAACTGAGCCATGTTATTAGGGAGTGAGGACATTGTGCTCTCCCCTTGTACCACCGAGACCGTGAGATGTCTCATTATCAATCACCGAAAGAAAATCAGAAAAATATTCCAGGACGGGTTAGATGCACATGGTGAAACTGTTAAATGCTCCTGATGGTCTGATTCTTGATCCTAGCCGAGATGCTTGATTTGAATGCTCTCAATACACAGAATGATACAGTAACAATGCCACGGTTACCAAAACCGATACCATTAAGGGCATAATATTACTCCTGCAAGACTGAAAGAGTAAACAATGAGGACATTCCATCAGTAAATGTCTGGAAAATAACAGGTGGCTGGACAACACATACAGTGAGAAATAATACCGAGTACAGCAGGACAGTTAACATTGATTGACACCATGAACAGCTGAGATACAGGCTTACCAGGAACTGCAAGTGCTGCAAGTACAGGATAGTAAATGGATAGGAACTGAATGATTACTGGATATCCCATTTCTGTGAGAAGCAGAGGCTTCTGCTCGCCTGGAATCCACAGTTCCAGCATGCACTCTGAGCTGATCCATTCCAATGGGTCCTGATTTATACACGGTATATGTCTCCATTGACACGGTTATACCCCAGATCATTGCTATTAGTTACAATCACCTGAACAAACACATTACAGCAGCAACTTTGACTCTGATGTAAATAATGTGGTGGATAAAACACAATTATTTCAATGTCAATGACATTTTCTTAGTAAGATATCTCCCGGGAATAAACCTGAAATCGGTAGTCATTCGGGATAGATGCTACAATTATGATGGTATATTTACATTTTCCATATTATTGTCTTGACCTAGTTCACTCTCAGGTTTCTATTGTTAATGTAAATTTACAAAAGCAATCCCATTTCACACTGTTCCTGCCTTTTCCCAGTTAAAATGTGAACTTTGACGATCTGATTCGAGACCATGTCCAGGGTTACAGCCGAGAAACTTTTGCGAGTGATATTCGGCGACAGACAGTGTTCACGTCCATTGGGAGGCTGTCGCACGGTGATAATGTCACCCGTCAAGTAATCCAGAGGCCCAACCTGATGGTCTGGAGACAGGGGTTCAAATCCCACCATGGCAGCTGTATAGGGCGGCACAGTGGCGCAGTGGTTAGCACCGCAGCCTCACAGCTCCAGCGACCCGGGTTCAATTCTGGGTACTGCCTGTGTGGAGTTTGCAAGTTCTCCCTGTGTCTGCGTGAGTTTCCTCCGGGTGCTCCGGTTTCCTCCCTCATGCCAAAAACCTGCAGGTTGTTAAGTAAATTGGCCATTATAAATTGTCCCTAGTATAGGTAGGTGGTAGGGAAGTATAGGGATAGGTGGGGATGTGGTACGAACATGGGATTCGTGTAGGATTAGTATAAATGGGTGGTTGATGGTCGGCACAGACTCGGTGGGCCGAAGGGCCTGTTTAAGTGCTGTATCTCTAAACTAATCAAATAAAATAGAGGGAGCTCCCTCTGTACGTATAAAGTGGAGGGAGCACCGTCTTTATATAATAAAGTGGAGGGAGCTCCCGCTCTGTGTAAAAAGTGCTGGGAGCTCCCTATCGGTGTATAAAGCAGAGGGAGCTCCCTTTCTGCGTCAAAAGCGGAGGAAGAACCTTCTCAGCACATAATGTGGAGGCAGCTCCCTCTCGGCACATAAAGCGGAGGGAGCTTCCTCTCTCTGTATAATGTGTACGGAGCTCCGTCGTTATGTATAAGGTGGGGGGAGCTCCGTCTCTGCGTATAAAATGGAGGGAACTCCCTCTCTATATATAAAGTAGAGGGAGCTCCCTCTCTATGTATAAAGTGGAGGGAGCTGAAGGACAGAGGAGAGAGGGAAATTAAAACAAATGGAGAAATGGAGAGAGGGACGAAGTGAAAGACAGAGGGAGACAGAAGAAATAGTGAAATGAAACCTTGACAGAACCCCAGTAGCAATCCCCATTATCTGCCCAATTCGGTATTGGGGGTTTAGTGTGACAGTTTAGGATCGAGTGTTGATCAGTATTTGATGTTTTCAAACTGCAGTGACCTTCCCAAGAAGGGCAAGGTTTACAGGTTCAAAATTAACCAAGAAATTTTTCAATACATTTCTGTCCAAGGAGAAAGAGGGAGAGAAGGTCTGCGATACACATACAGAGTCATGGACAGAGTCGGAGAAAGAGGAAGAGATAAAGACAGAGAAAGAGAGACATAGAGAGAGAGAGGGAGAGACAGACAGAGAGAGGGAGAGAAAGAGAAAGAGACATAGAGACAGACATGTGAGGGAAAGACAGATAGAGGATGAGACAAGAAGTAACAATCAGTAACAATCCTCATCATCTGCCCAGCCCTGTGTTGGGAGTTTAGTGTGAGTGTTTTAGGGGTGAGTGTTGGATCAGTGTTTCATATTTTCACAATGCAGGGAAAGATTTAAAGGTTTAAGGTTAACTAAGAAATGGCTGAAAGCATTGCTGTCCTTGGGTTATCATATCAATGGACTGGAAGAGTTCCAAAAACATGTACAGAATAGAAGAGCAGGGAGGCTACGTTTTTTAGATTAGATTAGAGATACAGCACTGAAACAGGCCCTTCGGCCCACCGAGTCTGTGCCGAACATCAACCACCCATTTATACTAATCCTACACTAATCCCATATTCCTACCAAACATCCCCACCTGTCCCTATATTTCCCTACCACCTACCTATACTAGTGACAATTTATAATGGCCAATTTACCTATCAACCTGCAAGTCTTTTGGCTTGTGGGAGGAAACCGGAGCACCCGGAGAAAACCCACGCAGACACAGGGAGAACTTGCAAACTCCACACAGGCAGTACCCAGAATCGAACCCGGGTCCCTGGAGCTGTGAGGCTGCGGTGCTAACCACTGCGCCACGTTGGAACTGTATAACCCATAATTTAGGCCACAACTTGTGTACTGTGTGCAGTTCTGGTCACCCCATTACAGAAATGATGTAATTGCATTAGAGAGGGTACAGAGGAGATTTACGAGGATGTTGCCAGGACTGGAAAAATACAGCTATGGGGAAAAATACAGCTATGTGCTGGGGTTGTTCTCCTTGGAACAGAGGAGGCTGAGGGGAGATCTGATTGAAATGTACAAAATTTTGAGGGGCATGGATAGAGTGGATTTGAAGGGTCTATTCACCTTAGCAGAGAGGTCAGCATAGATTTAAAGTAATTGGTCGAAAATTTAGAGGGGAGATGAGGAAAATATTTTCACCCAATTGGTGGTGATGGTCTGGACGTCACTACTTGAAAGCAGCCAATGGATGTGGTTTATTTGGCCTTGTAACTCATAGAATAAAAGGGACAGTAGCAACATGGATACGGAATTGGCTGAGTAACAGGAAACAAAGAGAAATGATTAATCGATGTTTTTCAGGCTGGAGGAAGGTTTGTAGTGGAGTTCCCCAGGGATTAGTTTTGGAACCCTGGCTTTTCCTGATATCTATTAATGGCTGAGACCTCAGTGTTCAGGGAACAATTTCAAAGTTTGCAGATGGTACGAAATTTGGAAGCATTGTTAACTGTCATGAGGATAGTGTCGAACTTCAAAAGGACATAGACAAGTTGCTGGAATGGGCAGGCAGGTGGCAGATGAAGTTCAATGCTGGGAAATGTGAAGTGATTCATTTTCGTAGGAAGGACATGGAGAGACAATATAAAATAAAGGGAACAATTCTAAAGGGGGTACAGGAGCAGAGGGACCTGGGGGGAGATGAGCACAGGTCATTGAAGGCAGGACAGGTTGAGAACGCAGTTAATAAAGCATACAGTATCCTGGGCTTTATTAATAGGGGCATAGAGTACAAGAGCAAGGAAGTTATATTGAACTTGTATAAGACACTAGTTCGTCCTCAGCTGGAGTATTGCGTCCAGTTCTGGGTGCCGCACTTGGGGAAAGACGTGAGGGTATTGGAGACAGTACAGAAGAGATTCACGAGAATGGTTCCAGGGATGAGGAATTTTAGTTATGAAAATAGAGTGGCGAAGTTAGGACTATTTTCCATGGAGAAGAAAAGGCTGAGAGGTGATTTGAGAGATGTATTCAAAATCATGAGGGGTCTGGACAGAGGAGATAGAGAGAAAATGTTCCCACTTGTGAAAGGATAAAGAATGAGAGGGCACAGACTGAAGATATTTGGTCAGTAAAGCAGAAGTGACATGAGGAAAAACGTTTTTGTGCAGTGAGTGGTTAAGGTCTGAAATGCACTGCCTGAAGCATTCAAAAGGGAATTAGATGGTTATATGAAAAGGAAGAATGCACAGGGTTATGGGGAGAAGGCTGGGAATTGAACTGAGATAATTACACTCTCAGAAAATCAGAGCGGACATAATGGGCCGAATGGCCTCCTTCTGCACTGTAACAATTCTGAGACAGAGGCAGAGAAAGAGAGAGAGGCAGAGAGAGAGAGAGAGTATGAGAGAGACAGAGAGAGAGAGAGAGAGAGAGGCAGAGAGGGAGAGAGGCAGAGAGAGAGACAGAGAGAGAGACTCAGCAACAAAGAGAGAGCGAGAGGCAGAGCGAGAGACAGACAGAGAGAGGGAGACAGAGACATAGAGAGAGGGAGACAGAGAGAGAAGGAGAGAAAGACAGAGAGAGAGAGAGAGAGCATGACACAGAAGAATGTAGAGTAGAAGGCAGAGTGGGAGCGAGAGATGGTCCGAGAGAGAAACAGACAGTCATGGATTGACACACAATAGGAGTGAGAGAGAGAGGGGGAGAGACAGAGACAGAGAAACGGAGAAAGAGAGACAGAGCCAGACAGAGAGGAGGAGAGGCAGATAAAGAGAGAGTGTGAGAAAGAGATAGAGAGAATCTTACTGTGGAGATACATTAATAAAAGACCCACTCAGTGACACTCCCTGCGGAGATACTATAAAAACAGACCTACTCAGAGACTCTCCCTGTGGAGATATTATACTAACAGACACACTCAGTGTCTCTCCCTGCGGAGATGCACAAATAACAGAACCACTCTGTGACTCTCCTCGTGGAGATACTAAAATAACAAAACCACTCAGTGACTCTCCCTGTGGAGATACTATAATAACAGACCCACTCAGTGACTCTCCCTGCGGAGATGCACAAATAACAGAACCACTCTGTGACTCTCCTCGTGGAGATACTAAAATAACAGAACCACTCTGTGACTCTCCCTGTGGAGATACTATAATAACAGACCCACTCAGTGACTCTCCCTGCGGAGATGCACAAATAACAGACCCACTCAGTGACTCTCCCTGTGGAGATACTATAATAATAGACCCACTCAGTGACTCTCCCTGTGGTGATACTATAATAACAGACCCACTCAGTAACTCTCCCTGTGGAGATACTATAATAATAGACCCACTCAGTGACTCTCCCTGTGGTGATACTATAATAACAGACCCACTCAGTGACTCTCCCTGTGGAGATACTATAATAACAGACCCAATCAGTGACTCTCCCTGTGGAGATACTATAATAACAGACCCACTCAGTGATTCTCACTGTGGAGATACTATAATAACAGACCCACTCAGTGACTCTCCCTGTGGAGATACTATAATAACAGACCCACTCAGTGACTCTCCCTGTGGAGATACTATAATAACACATCCACTCAGTGACTCTCCCTGTGGAGATACTATAATAACAGACCCACTCAGTGACTCTCCCTGTGGAGATACTATAATAACAGAACCACACAGTGACTCTCCCTGTGGAGATACTATAATAACAGACCCACTCAGTGACTCTCCCTGTGGAGATACTATAATAACAGACCCACTCAGTGACTCTCCCTGTGGAGATACTATAATAACAGACCCACGCAGTGACTCTCCCTGTGGAGATACTATAATAACAGACCCACTCAGTGATTCTCACTGTGGAGATACTATAATAACAGACCCACTCAGTGACTCTCCCTGTGGAGATACTATAATAACAGACCCAATCAGTGACTCTCCCTGTGGAGATACTATAATAACACATCCACTCAGTGACTCTCCCTGTGGAGATACTATAATAACAGACCCACTCAGTGACTCTCCCTGTGGAGATACCATAATAACAGACCCACTCAGTGACTCTCCCTGTGGAGATACTATAATAACAGACCCACTCAGTGACTCTCCCTGTGGAGATACTATAATAACAGACCCACGCAGTGACTCTCCCTGTGGAGATACTATAATAACAGACCCACTCAGTGATTCTCACTGTGGAGATACTATAATAACAGACCCACTCAGTGACTCTCCCTGTGGAGATACTATAATAACAGACCCAATCAGTGACTCTCCCTGTGGAGATACTATAATAACACATCCACTCAGTGACTCTCCCTGTGGAGATACTATAATAACAGACCCACTCAGTGACTCTCCCTGTGGAGATACTATAATAACAGACCCACTCAGTGACTCTCCCTGTGGAGATACTATAATAACAGACCCACTCAGTGACTCTCCCTGTGGAGACACTATAATAACAGACCCACTCAGTGACTCTCCCTGTGGAGATACTATAATAACACATCCACTCAGTGACTCTCCCTGTGGAGATACTATAATAACAGACCCACTCAGTGACTCTCCCTGTGGAGATACTATAATAACAGACCCACTCAGTGACTCTCCCTGTGGAGATACTATAATAACACATCCACTCAGTGACTCTCTCTGTGGAGATACTATAATAACAGACCCACTCAGTGACTCTCCCTGTGGAGATACTATAATAACAGACCCACTCAGTGACTCTCCCTGTGGAGATACTATAATAACAGACCCACTCAGTGACTCTCCCTGTGGAGATACTATAATAACACATCCACTCAGTGACTCTCTCTGTGGAGATACTATAATAACAGACCCACTCAGTGACTCTCCCTGTGGAGATACTATAATAACAGACCCACTCAGTGACTCTCCCTGTTGAGATACTATAATAACACATCCACTCAGTGACTCTCTCTGTGGAGATACTATAATAACAGACCCACTCAGTGACTCTCCCTGTGGAGATACTATAATAACAGACCCACTCAGTGATTCTCACTGTGGAGATACTATAATAACAGACCCACTCAGTGACTCTCCCTGTGGAGATACTATAATAACAGACCCACTCAGTGACTCTCCCTGTGGAGATACTATAATAACAGACCCACGCAGTGACTCTCACTGTGGAGATACTATAATAACACATCCACTCAGTGACTCTCTCTGTGGAGATGCTATAATAACAGACACACTCAGTGACTCTCCCTGTGGAGATACTATAATAACAGACCCACGCAGTGACTCTCCCTGTGGAGATACTATAATAACACATCCACTCAGTGTCTCTCTCTGTGGAGATACTATAATAACAGACCCACTCAGTGACTCTCCCTGTGGAGATACTATAATAACAGACCCACTCAGTGACTCTCCCTGTGGAGAGACTATAATAACAGACCCACTCAGTGACTCTCCCTGTGGAGATACTATAATAACAGACCCACTCAGTAACTCTCCCTGTGGAGATAATATAATAACAGACCCACTCAGTGACTCTCCCTGTGGAGATAATATAATAACAGACCCACTCAGTGACTCTCCCTGTGGAGAGACTATAATAACAGACCCACTCAGTGACTCTCCCTGTGGAGATACTATAATAACAGACCCACTCAGTAACTCTCCCTGTGGAGATAAAATAATAACAGACCCACTCAGTGACTCTCCCTGTGGAGATAATATAATAACAGACCCACTCAGTGACTCTCCCTGTGGAGATACTATAATAACACATCCACTCAGTGACTCTCTCTGTGGAGATACTATAATAACAGACCCACTCAGTGACTCTCCCTGTGGAGATACTATAATAACAGACCCACTCAGTGACTCTCCCTGTGGAGAGACTATAATAACAGACCCACTCAGTGACTCTCCCTGTGGAGATACTATAATAACAGACCCACGCAGTGACTCTCCCTGTGGAGATACTATAATAACACATCCACTCAGTGACTCTCTCTGTGGAGATACTATAATAACAGACCCACTCAGTGACTCTCCCTGTGGAGATACTATAATAACACATCCACTCAGTGACTCTCCCTGTGGAGATACTATAATAACAGACCCACTCAGTGACTCTCCCTGTGGAGATACTATAATAACAGACCCACTCAGTGACTCTCCCTGTGGAGATACTATAATAACAGACCCACTCAGTGATTCTCACTGTGGAGATACTATAATAACAGACCCACTCAGTGACTCTCCCTGTGGAGATACTATAATAACAGACCCATTCAGTGACTCTCCCTGTGGAGATACTATAATAACAGACCCACTCAGTGACTCTCCCTGTGGAGATACTATAATAACAGACCCACTCAGTGATTCTCACTGTGGAGATACTATAATAACAGACCCACTCAGTGACTCTCCCTGTGGAGATACTATAATAACAGACCCACTCAGTGACTCTCCCTGTGGAGATACTATAATAACAGACCCACTCAGTGATTCTCACTGTGGAGATACTATAATAACAGACCCACTCAGTGACTCTCCCTGTGGAGATACTATAATAACAGACCCACTCAGTGACTCTCCCTGTGGAGAGACTATAATAACAGACCCACTCAGTGACTCTCCCTGTGGAGATACTATAATAACAGACCCACTCAGTAACTCTCCCTGTGGAGATAATATAATAACAGACCCACTCAGTGACTCTCCCTGTGGAGATAATATAATAACAGACCCACTCAGTGACTCTCCCTGTGGAGAGACTATAATAACAGACCCACTCAGTGACTCTCCCTGTGGAGATACTATAATAACAGACCCACTCAGTAACTCTCCCTGTGGAGATAATATAATAACAGACCCACTCAGTGACTCTCCCTGTGGAGATAATATAATAACAGACCCACTCAGTGACTCTCCCTGTGGAGATACTATAATAACACATCCACTCAGTGACTCTCCCTGTGGAGATACTATAATAACAGACCCACTCAGTGACTCTCCCTGTGGAGATACTATAATAACAGACCCACTCAGTGACTCTCCCTGTGGAGAGACTATAATAACAGACCCACTCAGTGACTCTCCCTGTGGAGATACTATAATAACAGACCCACGCAGTGACTCTCCCTGTGGAGATACTATAATAACACATCCACTCAGTGACTCTCTCTGTGGAGATACTATAATAACAGACCCACTCAGTGACTCTCCCTGTGGAGATACTATAATAACACATCCACTCAGTGACTCTCCCTGTGGAGATACTATAATAACAGACCCACTCAGTGACTCTCCCTGTGGAGATACTATAATAACAGACCCACTCAGTGACTCTCCCTGTGGAGATACTATAATAACAGACCCACTCAGTGATTCTCACTGTGGAGATACTATAATAACAGACCCACTCAGTGACTCTCCCTGTGGAGATACTATAATAACAGACCCATTCAGTGACTCTCCCTGTGGAGATACTATAATAACAGACCCACTCAGTGACTCTCCCTGTGGAGATACTATAATAACAGACCCACTCAGTGATTCTCACTGTGGAGATACTATAATAACAGACCCACTCAGTGACTCTCCCTGTGGAGATACTATAATAACAGACCCACTCAGTGACTCTCCCTGTGGAGATACTATAATAACAGACCCACTCAGTGATTCTCACTGTGGAGATACTATAATAACAGACCCACTCAGTGACTCTCCCTGTGGAGATACTATAATAACAGACCCACTCAGTGATTCTCACTGTGGAGATACTATAATAACAGACCCACTCAGTGACTCTCCCTGTGGAGATTCTATAATAACAGACCCACTCAGTGACACTCCCTGTGGAGATACTATAATAACAGACCCACTCAGTGACTCTCCCTGTGGAGATACTATAATAACAGACCCACTCAGTGACTCTCCCTGTGGAGATACTATAATAACAGACCCACTCAGTGATTCTCCCTGTGGAGATACTATAATAACAGACCCACGCAGTGACTCTCCCTGTGGAGATACTATAATAACAGACCCACTCAGTGACTCTCCCTGTGGAGATACTATAATAACAGACCCACTCAGTGACTCTCCTTGTGGAGATACTATAATAACAGACCCACTCAGTGACTCTCCCTGTGGAGATACTATAATAACAGACCCACTCAGTGACTCTCCCTGTGGAGAAACTATAATAACAGACCCACGCAGTGACTCTCTCTGTGGAGATACTATAATAACAGACCCACTCAGTGACTCTCCCTGTGGAGATACTATAATAACAGACCCACTCAGTGACTCTCCCTGTGGAGAGACTATAATAACAGACCCACTCAGTGACTCTCCCTGTGGAGATACTATAATAACAGACCCACGCAGTGACTCTCCCTGTGGAGATACTATAATAACACATCCACTCAGTGACTCTCTCTGTGGAGATACTATAATAACAGACCCACTCAGTGACTCTCCCTGTGGAGATACTATAATAACACATCCACTCAGTGACTCTCCCTGTGGAGATACTATAATAACAGACCCACTCAGTGACTCTCCCTGTGGAGATACTATAATAACAGACCCACTCAGTGACTCTCCCTGTGGAGATACTATAATAACAGACCCACTCAGTGATTCTCACTGTGGAGATACTATAATAACAGACCCACTCAGTGACTCTCCCTGTGGAGATACTATAATAACAGACCCATTCAGTGACTCTCCCTGTGGAGATACTATAATAACAGACCCACTCAGTGACTCTCCCTGTGGAGATACTATAATAACAGACCCACTCAGTGACTCTCCCTGTGGAGATACTATAATAACAGACCCACTCAGTGATTCTCACTGTGGAGATACTATAATAACAGACCCACTCAGTGACTCTCCCTGTGGAGATACTATAATAACAGACCCACTCAGTGACTCTCCCTGTGGAGATACTATAATAACAGACCCACTCAGTGATTCTCACTGTGGAGATACTATAATAACAGACCCACTCAGTGACTCTCCCTGTGGAGATACTATAATAACAGACCCACTCAGTGATTCTCACTGTGGAGATACTATAATAACAGACCCACTCAGTGACTCTCCCTGTGGAGATTCTATAATAACAGACCCACTCAGTGACACTCCCTGTGGAGATACTATAATAACAGACCCACTCAGTGACTCTCCCTGTGGAGATACTATAATAACTGACCCACTCAGTGACTCTCCCTGTGGAGATACTATAATAACAGACCCACTCAGTGATTCTCCCTGTGGAGATACTATAATAACAGACCCACGCAGTGACTCTCCCTGTGGAGATACTATAATAACAGACCCACTCAGTGACTCTCCCTGTGGAGATACTATAATAACAGACCCACTCAGTGACTCTCCTTGTGGAGATACTATAATAACAGACCCACTCAGTGACTCTCCCTGTGGAGATACTATAATAACAGACCCACTCAGTGACTCTCCCTGTGGAGATACTATAATAACAGACCCACGCAGTGACTCTCCCTGTGGAGATAGTATAATAACAGACCCACTCAGTGACTCTCCCTGTGGAGATACTATAATAACAGACCCACGCAGTGACTCTCCCTGTGGAGATACTATAATAACAGACCCACTCAGTGACTCTCCCTGTGGAGATACTATAATAACAGACCCACTCAGTGACTCTCCCTGTGGAGATACTATAATAACAGACCCACTCAGTGACTCTCCCTGTGGAGATACTATAATAACAGACCCACTCAGTGATTCTCACTGTGGAGATACTATAATAACAGACCCACTCAGTGACTCTCCCTGTGGAGATACTATAATAACAGACCCACTCAGTGACTCTCTGTGGAGATACTATAATAACAGACCCACTCAGTAACTCTCCCTGTGGAGATACTATAATAACAGACCCACTCAGTGACTCTCCCTGTGGAGATTCTATAATAACAGACCCACTCAGTGACTCTCCCTGTGGAGATACTATAATAACAGACCCACTCAGTGACTCTCCCTGTGGAGATACTATAATAACAGACCCACTCAGTGACTCTCTGTGGAGATACTATAATAACAGACCCACTCAGTAACTCTCCCTGTGGAGATACTATAATAACAGACCCACTCAGTGACTCTCCCTGTGGAGATTCTATAATAACAGACCCACTCAGTGACTCTCCCTGTGGAGATACTATAATAACACATCCACTCAGTGACTCTCTCTGTGGAGATACTATAATAACAGACCCACTCAGTGACTCTCCCTGTGGAGATACTATAATAACAGACCCACACAGTGACTCTCCCTGTGGAGATACTATAATAACAGACCCACTCAGTGACTCTCCCTGTGGAGATACTATAATAACAGACCCACTCAGTGACTCTCCCTGTGGAGATACTATAATAACAGACCCACTCAGTGACTCTCCCTGTGGAGATACCTGAACAACAGAACCACTCAGTGACTCTCCTTGTGGAGATACTATAATAACAGACTCACACGATAACTCTCCCAGTGAAGATACTAAAATAACAGACCCGGTCAGGGACTCACCCTGTGGAGATACATTTATAAAAGACCCACTCAGTGACTCTTCCAGTGGGGATAAAATAATAACAGAGCCACTCAGTGACTCTCCGTGTGGAGATACTAGAATAACAGACCGACTCAGGGACTCTTCCAGTGGGGATCAAATAATAACAGAGCCACTCAGTGACTCTCCGTGTGGAGATACATTAATAACAGACCCGCTCAGGGACTCTTCCAGTGGGGATCAAATAATAACAGAGCCACTCAGTGACTCTCCGTGTGGAGATACTAGAATAACAGACCGACTCAGTGACTCTTCCAGTGGGGATCAAATAATAACAGAACCACTCAGTGACTCTCCATGTGGAGATACTAGAATAACAGACCGACTCAGCGACTCTCCCAGTGGAGATCAAATACTAACAGACCCATTCATTGACTCTCCCAGTGGAAATACTATAACAAGGGACCCACTCAGTGACACACTCTGTGGAGATTTAATGCTAACAGACACATTCAGTGACTCTCCCAGTGTAGTTACTATGATGAAATACTCACTCGGTCACTCTCCCAGTGGAGATACTTTAATAACAGACACACTCAATGACACTCACTGTGGAGATCAAATAACAACAGAGCCACCCATGACTCCCCCTGTGGAGAAAAATACAACAGACCATCTCAGCCACCCTCACTGTGGGGATCCTATAATAAAATACCCTCTCAGGGACTCTCCCTCTGGAGGTACCTGAATAACAGACCGACTAAGTGACTCTACCTGTGGAGATACGATAACAGCAGACCCACTCAATGACTCTCCCTGTGAATATACTGTAACAACAGACCCACTCAGTGACAATCCCTTTGGAGATACTATAATAACAGACCCTGTCAGCGACTCTCCCTCTGGAGATAAAATAAGAACTGACCCACTGAGTGACTCTTCCTATGCAGATACCATAATAGCAGACCCACTCTGTGACTCTCCCTCTGGAGATACGGAAATAACAGAGCCACTTAGTCACTCTTCCATTGTAGATGCTATAATAACAGACCCACTCAGGGACGCTACCTCATGAGCGACTACAACAACTGACCCAGACAGACACACTCCCTGTGGAGATAATATAATAACAGACCCACTCAGTGCTTCTGAAGTTGAAGATACTATAATAAAAGACCCACTCTGCAACTCTCCCTGTGGATATACTATAACAACAGACCCACTCTGTGGTCTCCCCTGGAGAAACTACAATGACCGAACCATTCAGCGACTGTCGCTGTGAAGACACCATAATAACAGCCCCACTCAGTGACTCTCCCTGTGGAGGTCAAATACTAACAGACCCACTCAGTGACTCTCCCAGTGAGATCCGATAATAACAGAACCACTCAATGGGGCTGATATTATTTTTTCTTCCCTGGGAGAGTCAATGAGTGGGACTGTTATTATATTATCTCCACAGGGAGAGTTACTGAGTGGGTCTGTTATTATATTATCTCCACAGGGAGAGTCACTGAGTGGGTCTGTTATTATAGAATCTCCACAGGGAGAGTTACTGAGTGGGTCTGTTATTATAGAATCTCCACAGGGAGAGTCACTGAGTGGGTCTGTTATTATAGTATCTCCACAGGGAGAGTTACTGAGTGGGTCTGTTATTATATTATCTCCACAGGGAGAGTTACTGAGTGGGTCTGTTATTATTGAATCTCCACAGGGAGAGTCATTGATTGGGTATGTTACAATAGTATCTACAGAGGGAGAGTCACGGAATGGGTCTGTTATTATATTATCTCCACAGGGAGAGTTACTGAGTGGGTCTGTTATTATAGAATCTCCACAGGGAGAGTCACTGAGTGGGTCTGTTATTATAGTATCTCCACAGGGAGAGTTACTGAGTGGGTCTGTTATTATATTATCTCCACAGGGAGAGTTACTGAGTGGGTCTGTTATTACAGAATCTCCACAGGGAGAGTCACTGAGTGGGTCTGTTATTATAGTATCTCCACAGGGAGAGTCACTGAGTGGATCTGTTATTATATTATCTCCACAGGGAGAGTTACTGAGTGGGTCTGTTATTACAGAATCTCCACAGGGAGAGTCACTGAGTGGGTCTGTTATTATAGTATCTCCACAGGGAGAGTTACTGAGTGGGTCTGTTATTATATTATCTCCACAGGGAGAGTTACTGAGTGGGTCTGTTATTATATTATCGCCACAGGGAGAGTTACTGAGTGGGTCTGTTATTATTGAATCTCCACAGGGAGAGTCATTGATTGGGTATGTTACAATAGTATCTACAGAGGGAGAGTCACGGAATGGGTCTGTTATTATAGTATCTCCACGGGGAGAGTCACGTAGTGGATCTGTTATTATATTACCACGACAGGGAGAGTCACTGAGTGGGTTTGTTCTTCTAGAATCTCCACAGGGAGATTCACTCAGTGGCTCTATTAGTTTAGTAACTCCATAGGGAGTGTCACAGCATCTTCCTTTGATTATAGTATCTCCACAGGGAGTGCGACTGAGCGGTTCTGTTATTATTTGATGTCCACAGGGAGGGTCACTGAGTGGGTCTCCCAGTGGAGATGCTATAATAAAAGACCCACTCAGTGACTCTCACTGTGGAGATAATATCATAACAGATCCACTCATTGACTCTCCCTGTGGAGGTACTATAATAACAGACCCCCTCTGTGCCTCTGCCTCTGGAGGTACTACCATAACAGACCCCACAGACTCACTCTCCCTGTGGAGAGACTACAATAACAGACCCAGTCAATGACTCTACCTGGCGTGGTACGATAATAACAGAAATACTCAGTGACTCTCTCTCTGGTGGTAATATAACAACAGACCCACTCAGTCACTCTCCCTGTGGAGTTTCTACAATAACAGACCCAGTCAATGACTCTACCTGTCGTGGTACGATAATAACAGAAATACTCAGTGACTCTCCCTCTGGTGGTACTATAATAACAGACCCACTCAGTGACTCTCGCTGTGGTGATACGAGAATAAGTGACTCTCCATCAGTAGATACTATTTTAACAGACCCAATCAATGATTCTCCCAGTGGAAATTCAATAATAATAGACCCACTCAGTGACTCTCCCTGTGGACATACTATAATAACAGAACCACTCAGTGACTCACCCTCTTTAGAACATAGAACATAGAACATTACAGCACAGTACAGGCCCCTCGGCCCTCGATGTTGCGCCGACCTGTGAAACCATCTGACCTAAACTATTCCATTTTCATCCACATGTCTATCCAATGACCACTTAAATGCCCTTAAAGTTGGCGAGTCTACTGCTGCTGCAGGCAGGGCGTTCCACGCCCCTACTACTCTCTGAGTAAAGAAACTAACTCTGACATCTGTCCTATATCTATCACCCCTCAACTTAAAGCTATGTCCCCTCGTGTTTTCCATCACCATCCGAGGAAAAAGACTCTCACTATCCACCCTATCTAACCCTCTGATTATCTGATATGTCTCCATTAAGTCACCTCTCCTCCTCCTTCTCTCTAACGAAAACAACCTCAAGTCCCTCAGCCTTTCCTCGTAAGACCTTCCCTCCATACCAGGCAACATCCTAATAAATCTCCTCTGCACCCTTTCCAAAGCTTCCACATCCTTCCTATAATGCGGTGACCAGAACTGCACACAATACTCCAGGTACGGCCGCACCAGAGTTTTGTACAGCTGCAGCATGACCTCGTGGCTCCGAAACTCGATCCCCCTACTAATAAAAGCTAACACACCATATGCCTTCTTAACAGCCCTATTAACCTGGGTGGCAACTTTCAGGGATTTATGTACCTGGACACCAAGATCTCTCTGCTCATCTACACTACCAAGAATCTTCCCATTCGCCCAGTACTCTGCATTCCTGTTCCTCCTTCCAAAGTGAATCACCTCACACTTTTCCGCATTAAGCTCCATTTGCCATCTCTCAGCCCAGCTCTGCAGCCGATCTATGTCCCTCTGTAACCTACAACATCCTTCGGCATCTTTAGATACTATAATAATGCTCCCACTCAGTCACTCTCCCTTTGGAGATACTATAATAATGGACCCCTCCGTGACTCTCCCTTTGGAGATACTATAACAACAGTCCCACTCAGTGACTCTCCATGAGTTGATACCATGGTAACAGTCCGACTCTGTGTCTCTCCCTGTGGAGATGCTATAGTAACAGAGCCACTCAGTGCCTCTCCCTGCGTCGTTTCTATCATCAAAGACCCATTCTGCGACTCTCCCTGTGGAGATGCGATAATAACAGACGCATTCAGTGACTCTCCCTTTGGTGGTACTATAATAATAGACCCGCTCAGTGACTCTCCCTGTGGAGATTCTATTGTAACAGACCAACATTGTGGCTCTCACTGTGGTGATACTATAGTAACAGACCCACTTTCTGACTCTCCCTGAGGAGATAAACTGATAACAGATGCACGCAGTGACTCTCCCTCTGGAGATATAATAGTAACAGACGCAATCAGTGTATTTCCCTGTGGTGATACTATAATAACAGACCCACTCAGTGATTCTACCTGTGGAGATACTGTAATAACAGACCCACTCAATGACTCTTTCAGTGGAGACACTAAGATTACAGACCAACTCAATAAGGACCGAAGAAGGGTCGCTGACCCGAAACGTTAACTCTGCTTCTCTTTCCACAGATGCTGCCAGACCTGCTGAGTGATTCCAGCATTTGTTGTTTTTGTTTCAATTAGGACAGACTCGCTCAGTAACTCTTCTTTTGGAGACAATATAATAACTGTCCCACAAAATGACTCCCCCTGTGGAGATACAATAATAACTGACACTCTCCGTGACTCTTCCTATTGCGGGACCATAATAACGGATGCACTCAGTGACTCTCCCAGTGGAGATACTATAATAAATGACACAGTCAGTGACTCTCCCTATGGAGATACTATAATAACATAACCACTCAGTGCCTCTCCCTCTGGAGATACTATAGTGACAGAACCACGCAGTGACTCTCCCTGTGGAGATACTATAATAACACACCCACTCAATAGCTCTCCTTGTGGAGATACTACAATAACAGACCCACTCAGTGACTCTCCCTGTGGAGATACTATAATAACGAACCATCCAGTGACTCTCGCTGTGGTGATACTATAATAAATGACACAGTCAGTGACTCTCCCTATGGAGATACTATAATAACAGACCCACTCAGTGACTCTCCCTGTGCTAATACTATAATAACAGACCCACTCAGTGCCTCTCCCTCTGGAGATACTATAGTGACACAACCACGCAGTGACTCTCCCTGTGGCGATTCTATCATCAAAGACCCATTCTGTGACTCTCCCTGTGGAGATGCAATAATAGCTGACCCATTCGGTGACTCTTGCTTTGGTGATACTCGAATAACAGACCCACTAAATGACTCTACCTCTTTCGATATTATTGTAACAGACCCAATCCATGACTCTCCCTGTGGAGATAATATAATAACAGACGCACTCAGTAACTCTCCCTGTGGAGATAATATAGTAACAGACGCACTCAGTGACTCTCCCTGTGGAGATACTATAATAACAGACCCACTCAGTGACTCTCCCTGTGGAGATACTATAATAACAGACCCACTCAGTGACTCTCCCTGTGGAGATACTATAATAACAGACCCACTCAGTGACTCTCCCTGTGGAGATACTATAATAACAGACCCACTCAGTGACTCTCCCTGTGGAGATACTATAATAACAGACCCAATCCATGACTCTCCCTGTGGAGATAATATAATAACAGACGCACTCAGTAACTCTCCCTGTGGAGATAATATAGTAACAGACCTACTCAGTGACTCTCCCTGTGGAGACACTATAATAGCAGACCCAATCAGTGACTCTCCCTCAGGAGATAGTATAATAACAGACCCACTCAGTGACTTTCCCAGGGGAGAAATAATAATATCAGGCCTTTTCGGTGACTCTCCCAGGCCGATAGTGTAATAACAGAACCACTCAGTGATTTTCCCTGCGGTAGTACGAAAATAGCAGACCCACTCAGTGATTCTCCTTGTGGAGATACTATGATAACAGACCCACTCAGTGACTCTCCCTGTGGCGATACTGTAATAACAGACCCACTCAGTGATTCTCCTTGTGGAGATACTATGATAACAGACCCACTCAGGCACACTCCCTTTGGTGGGACTATAACAACAGAAACACTCAGTGACTATCCCTGTGCAGATACTATAATTATACACCCACTCAGTGACTCTCGCTGTGGAGATACCATAATTACAGACCCCCTCCATGACTGTCCGTTTGGAGATACCATAATAACAGACCCACTGAGTGCCTCGCCCTGTGGAAATGCTACAATAACAGACCCACTCAGTGACTATCCCTGTGGATATAATATAATAACATACCCACTCAGTGACTCTCCCTGAGGAGGTACCATAATTACAGACCAACACCATGACTCTCCCTCTGGAGATACCATAAGAACAGACCCAGTCAATGACTATCCCTCTGGAGATTCAATAATAACAGACCCACTCAGTAACTCTCCCTTTGGGGATAATATTATAACAGACCCACTCATTGACTTTCCCTCTGCACATAATATTTAAACAGACCCACCCAGTGACTCTCCCTGTGGAGATACTACAATAACAGAACCACTCAGTCACTCTCCCTATGGAGATACTATAATAACAGAACCAGTTGCAGCCAGTATGATGGGTTGAAGTGTGTCTATTTTAATGCAGGAAGTGTGAGGAATAAGGGTGATGAACGCAGAACATGGATCAGTACTTGCAGCTACGATGTTGTGGCCATTACGGAGACGTGGATATCACAGGGGCAGGAATGGATTTTGGATGTTCCGGGGTTTAGATGTTTCAAAAGGAATAGGGAGGTAGGTAAAATAGGTGGGGGAGTGGCATTGCTAATCAGGGACAGTATCACAGCTGCAGAAAGTAAGGTCGTAGAAGAGGGTTTGTCTACTGAGTCATTATAGGTGGAAGTCAGAAACAGGAAAGGAGCAGTCACTTTGTTGGGAGTTTTCCATAAACCTCCCAATAGCAAAGGAGACATGGAGGAACAGATTGGGAGGCAGATTTTGGAAAGGTGCAGAAGTAACAGGGTTGTTGTCATGGGTGACTTCAACTTCCCCAATATTGATTGGAACCTTCTTAATGCAAATAGTTTGGATGGAGCCGTTTTTGTCAGGTGTGTCCAGGAAGGTTTCCTGACTCAATATGTAGATAGGCCGACTAGACGGGAGACTATGTTGGACTTGGTGCCTGGCAACGAACCAGGCCAGGTGGCAGATCTATCGGTGAGAGAGCATTTCGGTGATCGTGATCACAACTCCCTGACCTTTACTATAGTCATGGAATGGGACGGGAGCAGACGGGATGGGAAAATATTTAATTGGGGGAGGGGGAATTACAATGCTATTAGGCAGGAACTGGGAAGCATAAATTGGGAACAGATGCTCTCAGGGAAATGCACGACAGAAATGTGGAGGTTGTTTAGGGAGCACTTGCTGCGACTGCTGGATAGATTTTCCCGATGAGGCAAGGAAGGGATGGTAGGTTGAAGGAACCTTGGATGACAAGAGATGAGGAACAGGTAGTCAAGAGGAAGAAGGAAGCTTACTTAAGGGTGAGGAAGCAAGGATCAGACAGCGCTCTAGAGGGTTACAAGGTAGCCAGGAAGGAACTGAAGAATGGTCTTAGGAGAGCGAGAAGGGGACATGAAAAAGTCTTGGTGGGTAGGATTAAGGAAAATCCCAAGGCGCTCTACACTTATGTGAGGAACAAGAGGATGTCCAGAGTGAGGGTAGGGCCGATCAGGGATAGTGGAGGGAACTTGAGCCTGGAGTCGGAGGAGTTAGGGGAGGTCCTAAATGAATACTTTGCTTCAGTATTCACTAGTGAGAGGGACCTGGTCGTTTGTGAGGACAGCGTGGAACAGGCTGATATGCTCGAACAGGTTAAGGTTAAGAGGGAGGATGTGCTGGAAATTTTGAATGATATGAGGACAGATAAGTCCCCGGGACCAGACGGGATATACCCAAGGATATTACAGGAAGCGAGGGAAGAGATTGCTGCGCCTTTGGCGATGATCTTTGCATCTTCACTGTCCACTGGAGCAGTACCGGATGATTGGAGGGTGGCAAATGGTGTTCACTTGTTCAAGAAAGGGAATAGGGATAACACTGGGAATTATAGACCTGTCAGTCTTACGTCAGTAGTGGGCAAATTACTGGAAAGGATTCTGAGAGACATGATTTATGATTATTTGGAAAAGCATAGATTGATTAGAGACAATCAGCATGGCTTTGTAAGGGGCAGGTCACGCCTCACAAGCCTTATTGAATTCTTTGAAGGTGTGAGAAAACACTTTGATGAAGGAAGAGCAGTGGATGTGGTGTATATGGATTTTAGCAAGGCGTTTGATAAGGTTCCCCATGGTAGGCTCATTCAGAAATAAGGCCGCATGGGATTCAGGGAAAGTTGGCTGTCTGGATACAAAATTGGCTGGCCCATAGAAGTCAGAGGGTGGTAGTAGATGGAAAGTATTCAGCCTGGAGCTCGGTGACCAGTGGTGTTCCGCAGGGATCTGTTCTGGGATTTTTATATATGACTTGGATGAGGAAGTGGAAGGCTGGGTTAGTAAGTTCGCCAATGACGCAAGAGGTTTCAGGAGTTGTGGATAGTGTGGAGGGCTGTTGTAGGTTGCAACGCGACATAGACAGTATGCAGAGCTGGGCTGAGAAGTGGCAGATGGAGTTCAACCTGGAAAAGTGTCAAGTGATTCATTTTGGAAGTTCGCATTTGAATGCGGAATACAGGCTTAAAGACAGGGTTCTTGGCAGTGTGGAGGAACAGAGGGATCTTGGGGTCCACGTCCATAGATCCCTCAAGGTTTCCACCCAAGTTGATAGGGTTGTTAAAAAGGCGTATGGTGTGTTGGCTTTCATTAACAGGGGGATTGAGTTTAAGAGCCACGAGGTTATGCTGCAGCTCTATAAATCCCTGGTTCGACCACACTTGGAATATTGTGTTCAGTTCTGGTCGCCTCATTCTAGGAATGATGTGGAAGCTTTAGACAGGGTGCAGAGGAGACTTACCAGGATGCTGCCTGGACTGGAGGGTGTGTCTTATGAAGAAAGGTTGAGAGAGCTAGGGCTTTTCTCATTGGAGCGAATAAGGATGAGAGGTGCCTTTATAGAGGTGTACAAGAGAGGCATAGATAGAGTGGATAGCCAGAGACTTTTTCCCAGGGCGGAAAGAGCTATCACCAGTGGGCATAATTTTAAGGTGATTGGAGGATGGTTCAGGGGAAGTGTCAGAGGTAGGTTCTTTACGCAGAGAGTGGTGGATGCGTGTAATGCACTGCCAGTGGTGATAGTAGAAGCAGATACTGTGTGGGCGGCATAGTGGCACAGTGGTTGGCACCGCAGCCTCACAGCTCCACGGACCCGGGTTCGATTCCGGGTACTGCCTGTGTGGAGTTTGCAAGTTCTCTCTGTGTCTGCGTGGGTTTTCTCCGGGTGCTCCGGTTTCCTCTCACAAGCCAAAAGACTTGCAGGTTGATAGGTAAATTGGCCATTATAAAGTGTCACTAGTATAGGTAGGTGGTAGGGAAATATAGGGACAGGTGGGGATGTTTGGTAGGAATATGGGATTAGTGTAGGATTCGTATAAATGGGTGTTTGATGTTCGGCACAGACTCGATGGGTCGAAGGGCCTGTTTCAGTGCTGTATCTCTAATCTAATCTACATTAGGGACATTTAAGCGACTCTTGAATAGGTACATGGATGATAGTAGTCTGAAGGGTATGTAGGTAGTTTGATCCTCGAGTAGGTTAAAGGGTCGTTAAAGGACCTGTACTGTGCTGTACTGCTCTATGTTCTATATTCTATGTTCTAAATAAGTTGTGTTGAATTCTTCGTCACTACGATTATGACATCTGTCTCTCTCTCTCTCTCACTTCTCTTTCTATGCTGGTTTGTCCTCCACTATAATTCAGAGTAATTGAAGTTTTGCTCCAATTGTATTTTGAAAGTTAATATTGAATCTGCTTTCAGAAACCTGTCAGACAGTGAATTACAGACCAGAACAACTCCCTGCCTTTTTGTTTCTCCCATCTGCTAGCGTACACAGTCTCTCCTCATGTCTCCAAACTGCGGGAAATATTTGGAATACAAAACAATTTCTGAAGGACAGCAGCTGCAGAGGAGCTGGAACCTCCTGAATGTGGACAAGCGATGAACAAAAATCATCACGGAATCCCCCAGGATAGCATAGGAAAGAAACAGTCAGGAAGTAAATGGGAACAAGTGACACTTTATTACAGCAGCAAAAAACTCTTTGTCAGAATGTGGAGGTCGTTATCGCTGAGCTTTATATAAACTGGAGGTGAAAAGTGGAAGATCTTTAATACAATTTGTGTTAAATGTCCGTTTCCTAGCTTTGTAATCCCTTGAAACATTAAACTGGTAAATGTTAAGAAGGTTTTTTGGATTGAATGCAGGCTAATGCATAAATACAGCAGCAGCAAATAAAGTACAAGGAATCACTCAGAAATATAACTGTAAATATGGGTGAGAATTGTTGTGTGAAATGTCACCAGTTGTTAATGTCCTCTTGGCTGCATCATTAACCTGGCTCTAGTTTCAGTCTTTCTCACACGGTGGAAATGGAAATCTGAAAAAAACTGCCTGTTTATACTGCACTCAAACCGACTTCTCCAGCAAAAACTCTTTGTCAGAATTTCAAGGGAACTGCAATGAGACATTTTCAGCCATTTTCTGAACTTTCTGTTAACTGGAGGTGAATATTGAAAGACATTTAATACAATTAGTGTTAAATGATCATTATCCAAAGCGGCCCCTCCAGGTTTTAAATGACAGCAGCTTTTCTGCTCTGTTAATGAGGTTTTTGGGGGAGGGAGGGAGAGAGAGAGAAAGAGAGACAGACAGGTTTCTGTCTGGAATGGTCCATTTGGGATATGACTGGGATATCCCTCTCTACCCCCATTCCCTGTTTACACAGAGACTCAGCTTGGACTGTCCACATCGTGAGAAGGTGTGTCCAGATGGAGGAAGATGAGAGCTGGTTGGATGAGCTGTATATTGGGTGGACTGTCTGTTTTGAGTGACAGGTTCTGGGATACATTAGGACAACATCAGCCTCCATTCTTTCTTTCCATGCGGCTGGTTTGTGAAGGAGAGTTTCTGTGTCTCAGTCTCTGTGCCCAGGTGAATTGCAAGATGATTACAGTGTGTGTGTGAGAGAGAGAGTCCAGTCTGAATCCCCCACTCTCTGTCCCAGTCCCATTTTCTCCAATTCCCACCCCACTCTCCCTCTGCAGGATCTTTTCCCCATGGACGAGCTGATGGAGGTCAGATGTTAGAGTACAACGATGGTGCGCGGACCATGTGGGATGGTGAGTAACACATCTTTATTGTCTCTCTCTGCCTTTCTCCCTCCTTCTGACTCAATCTCTCTCACTCAATCTCTCCCTCAATCTCTTTCTCACCCTCTCTCAATCTCTCTGTGTCTATTTCTCTCTGTTTTTCTCTCTTTCTTTCTCTCTCTCTCGCTGTTTCTCTCCCTCTCTGTGTTCCTCCATCTCTCTCTTTCTCTCACTTTGTGTTTTTCTCTCTCTCTCTGTTTCTCTCTGAGTGATTGTGTGTCTTACTGTCTCAATGGATTTCTCTGTCCTCTCTCTCAATCTCTCTGTGATTCTCTGTGTTCCTTTCTCACTAGGTTCCTGCCTGTCTCTTTGCTGCCTGAAATTTCTTTGTGTCTGTTCTTTCCCTCCACTTTTCCTGCCTCTTTTTCTCAGTCTCTTTCTGTCTTTTCTCCATTTCTGACTTTCTGCCTTCTCACAATTTCTCTGACTTTCTGTCTTTTCTCTATTTCTGACTTTCTGTCATTTTTCTATTGCTCTGACTTTCTGTCTTTTCTCTATTTCTCTGACTTTCTGTCCTTTCTCGATTTCTGACTTTCTGTCTTTTCACTATTTCTCTGACCTTCTGTCTTTTCTCTATTTCTCCGTCTGTTTCTAACTTTTGCCTCTTTCTTTTTCTCTCTCTTTTTGTTTGTCACTTTCTATCCTCTCTCTTTCTCTTTCTATCTTTTCTATCATTCTTTTTCTCTCTCCTTTTCGTTCTTTCTTTTTCTAGCCCCATTCCACCCCCGCAATTTCCCCCGCATTCCCCCCACATTTCCCCCCGCAATACACCCCGCAATTCCCCCACCGCTATTATCCCCCCGCAATTAGATTAGAGATACAGCACTGAAACAGGCCCTTCGGCCCACCGAGTCTGTGCCGACCATCAACCACCCATTTATACTAATCCTACACTAATCCCATATTCCTACCAAACATCCCCACCTGTCCCTATATTTCCCTACCACCTACCTATACTAGTGACAATTTATAATGGCCAATTTACCTACCAACCTGCAAGTCTTTTGGCTTGTGGGAGGAAACCGGAGCACCCGGAGAAAACCCACGCAGACACAGGGAGAACTTGCAAACTCCACACAGGCAGTACCCAGAATCGAACCCGGGTCCCTGGAGCTGTGAGGCTGCAGTGCTAACCACTGCGCCACTGTGCCACCCCAGCTCCGCATTTTCACACCCCCGCATTCCCCCCACACATTTCCCCCCCTGCAATTTCCCCCCGCAATTTGACTCTCCCCGCAATTTGTCCCTCCCTGCATTAGTACCCCCCACATTCCCCCGAGCAATTCTCCCCCCACAATTTCATCCCCCGTAATTTGTCCCCCCGCATTTTCACAACCCCCCGAAATTTCACCCCCCTCAATTCCCCCCCACATTTGTACCCCCCGCATTTCCCCCCCACATTCTCCCCCCGCAATTTCAGCACCCTCGCAATTTCACCCCCCTGCAAATTCTCCTCCCCCTGCATTTTTACCCCGCCTCACATTCCCCCAAAACCAAGTAACACACTACCCTAGATTGAGCCACTACCTGGAGGTGAGACATCAATCGGATCCATGGCGGGATGTCTATATTTAAACTGAAATCCCACCATGGAGGGGACGTTATATCTTTTATTTCTTCCCCCTTCTCCATTTGCATTGTTCTAATCTGTAAAAATGTTTTTGGGACACCTCCACTTGTTTTATGAGTTTTTTGAGATGTACGGGCAATGGTAGTATCCCATACCCGAACGCGGTGATGTTACTCTGTAGATTGCCTACAGAGTTGTGAATGCCGAGGTGAACTCTGGTCTCGATTGTGGGAAGAATTCTCACATCTGCCATCTGAACCTCTGTGCGGGGTTTAAAGCAGAAGGGCCGCTTGTTCACAGGACACCAGGTGTCGTTGTGAACTCTGTAGTGGTCGAGGCTGGTCGTCACACAGTATGTTCCACTGCCAGAATTTGGTACCTGAGGTGACACGTGGGCCAGGACCATCACCTCCATGGTGCAATTGACTGGCTCTATGCCTTTGTATTTAAACTGACACACAGGCCTACACCTGGCAGCCTTTGAGGTCACTGTCAGTCATGGTGTGCTCCCACCTTACCACGTACAGTGGGACCTCACGATAGTGCATGTACACCCTAACTCAGATGACGCCGATGCTCTCCACGCAGTACACTGGCACAGGCGTTCGTGTCTAGCTCAGTACTGGCATCTGCAACACTATCCCCAAAATCATGTGGTTTGACTGACCACAGTCCACAGGAACCGGGTAGGATTCTGAAGCCAGCCTGAGCTGACACGGGCTCAAACGGTTGCTGTTCGGACTGAGGTGCCTGTTACTAACCCAAGAAGGAACGCGACCTTCCCTCAGGTCCTCCAATTACTGCGTCTTTGATTGAGCAACCAGGACCCATAAAGTAAACACGCGTCACTCCTTGCAGTCTGAGTCGAGACATTCCTGTCCTCCTTGATTAACTCGTTAATGGAGTGTGCATGAGACTCCAACTGTGCTCTGACGTCCTTTAAATGGATAATCATTGCCTGGTCTTCATGCAACTCCCCTGCCTCGACCGCGTTCCCCTCCCCCAGGACCTTTCATAACGAGTTCTGCAATTCAGCATCATCTAAACTGCTGATGGCTGACGTTCCTTTGCCGAAAGCGGTCGCAGCATCATTTATCAATCTCCTTTTGTACCTTATAGAGCCAACGCTGCTCTCCTTATCCTGTGCATACAATACATCTAACTGTACATCCCATTAACTTAACCAGTAGAATTGATGGTACATTTCCCGGAGCAGGGTTTCATACAAACGCTCTGTTTCCACCAGACACCATTCTGGCAGATGCACACTGGTCAGGTTTAAAACAACTGAAATGACCTGATGCTGCACCTTGTGGTGCAGTATCTTTCCTGTGAGAACTAAAACCAAGCAATTCCCTGAGCCCGGTGTGGTGGCGCAGCAACTCATCTCAGCTCCCCTTACCGGTGGGGCTGTGGGCAGAGGCTTTCTTTCCTGGGCAACACGTTCTGTGGCATTTACTGTGTTGGGAGGTCTCAGGTACCAACCCACCCCTGCGCCGAAATCCTCCCATTGTCTTTTAAATGCAATCGACATTCCTTTGTGGCAGGCCCTCAGTGACCCCCCCCCACGCCCCCGCACACACACACACGTAAATGCCCTGTTCCTCCTTCCACCACTTGTTCCAGCACACCTCTACACCCCTTTCTACCCCGTGATCGTCCGTTATGTGTCAAAGAACAAAACAACAAAGAACAGTACAGCACAGGAACAGGCCATGCGGCCCTCCAAGCCTGTGCCGATCTTGATGCCTGCCTAAACTAACACCTTCTGCACTTCCTGGGCCCATATCCCTCTATTCCCTTCCTATTCATGTATTTGACAAGATGTCTCTTAAACGTTGCTATCGTATCTGCTTCCACCATCTGCCCTGGCAGCAAGTTCCAGGCACTCACAACGCTCTGTGTAAAAAACCTGCCTCGCATATCCCAACTAAACTTTGCCCCTCACACCTTAAACCTATGTCCCCTAGTAACTGACTCTTCCACCCTGGGAAAAAGCTTCTGACTATCCACTCTGTCCATGCCACTCATAACTTTGTAAGCCTTTATCATGTCGCCCCTCCATCTCCGTCGTTCCAGTGAAAACAATCCGAGTTTTTCCAAACTCTCCTCATAGCTAATGGCCTCCAGACCAGGCAACATCCTGGTAAACCTCCTCTGTACCCTCTCCAAAGCCTCCACGTCCTTCTGGTAGTGTGGCGACCAGAATTGCACGCAATATTCTAAGTGTGGCCTAACTAAGGTTCTGTCCAGCTGCAACATGGCTTGCCAATTTTTATACTCTATGCCGCGACCGATGAAGGCAAGCATGCCATATGCCTTCTTGACTACCTTATCCACCTGCGTTGCCACTTTCAGTGACCTGTGGACCTGTACGCCCAGATCTCTCTGCCTTCAATACTCCTCAGGGTTCTGCCATTTACTGTACAACCTCCACCTGCATTAGACCTTGCAAAATGTATTACCTCACATTTGTCCGGATTAAACTCCATCTGCCATTTCTCCGCCCAAGTCTCCAATAAATCTATATCCTGCTGTATCCTCTGACAATTATCATCATTATCCGCAACTCCACCATCCATTGTGTCGTCCGCAAACTTACTAATCAGACCAGCTACAATTTCCTCCAAATCATTTATATATACTGCAAACAGCAAAGGTACCAGCAATGGTCCCTGCGAAACACCACTAGTCACATCCCTCCATTCAGAAAAACACCCATCCACTGATACCCTCCGTCTTCTTTGACCGAGCCAGTTCTGTATCCATCTTGCCATATCACCTCTGATCCCTTGTGACTTCACCTTTTATACCAGTCTGCCATGCGGCACCTTGTCAAAGCCTTTACTAAAGCCCATATAGATAACATCCACTGCCCTTCCTTCATCAATCATCTTCGTCACTTCCTCAAAAAACTCAATCAAATTCGTAAGACACGACCTCCCCTTGACAAAACCATGCTGTCTCTCGCTAATAAGTTTGTATGTTTCCAAATGGGAGTAAATTCTGTCCCGAATAATCCTCTCTAATAGTTTTCCTACCACTGACGTAAGGTACACCGGCCTATAATTTCCTGGATTACCCTTCTTAAACAAAGGAACATCATTGGCTATTCTCCAGTCCTCTGGGACCTCACCTGTAGCCAATGAGGGTGCAAAGATTTCTGTTAAGGCGCCAGCAATTTCTTCCCTTGCCTCCCTCATTATTCTAGGGTAGATCCCATCAGGCCCTGGGGACTTATCTACCTTAATGCTTTGCAAGACACCCTACACCTCCTCCCTTTTGATAATGAGATGACTGAGACTATCTGCACTCCCTTCCCTAGGCTCATCATCCACCAAGTCCTTCTCTTTGGTGAATACTGATGCAAAGTACTCATTTAGCATCTCGCGCATTTCCACTGGCTCCACACATAGATTCCAATCTCTGTCCTTGCGTGGGCCAAGTGGTTACCCTATTGCTCTTTATATATGTATAAAAAGCCTTAGGATTGTCCTTAATCCCGACTGCCAATGACGTTTCATGACCCCTTTTAGCCGTCCTAACTCCTTGCTTAAGTTCCTTCCTTCTGTCTTGATATTCCTCAAATGCTTCGTCTGTTCCTAACCTTCCAGCCCTTACAAGTGCTTCCTTTTACATTTTGACTAGGCTCACATTATCCTGTGTTATCCAAGCTTCCCAAAACTTGCCAGACTTGTGTTTCTGCCTCACAGGAACACGCTGGTCCTCGATTCCTGGATTCTAATCAGCTGACGTTTGAAAGACTCCTACATGTCAGATGTTGATTTACCTCAAACAGCCACCCCCAATCTAAATTCTTCTGTTCTTGCCTAATATTGTTATAATTAGCCTTCCCCAGTCATTCCCAGTCCGTGGTCTGGTTCCCCTTTATTGGGTCTAACTTTCTCAACCACCACCAACTTTCCGGGGTATGTCCCCCTCACATCTGAGATAGACGCTCTTCCCTTCAGTCACCCTAACCCTCATGGCAGTAACCTTTATTTTTACACACGGTATGGAAGCCGCCCCGAAAGTGTAACCAGCGTGGTTCATGTGTCTGGCCGAATTCGACCACACCCACCCTGGCCACCTTCCCTTGTGGAAATAGACCCTCTGTCCGTCCATCACCCCTGTATCACCTTTAGTCACAGTGGGTCCGTGCCCTCCAGAGCCTCCGTACACAATGGATGCTTCAGTGTCTCCTCTTCTCACCCTGCCAGTCTTTACGGCCATCAATAATATGAATCCCCATCAGGAGGTCTGCATCCTTCATTCTTCTGATGTTTCCCTGCTTGAAAACAAACTGACAGAATGTATAATCCTCTGTGAGAGGTTTGAACCTCCACAGGTCCAACTGCTTATTTACAAAGCATGGAAAAACGATCTACAAAACTCTACCGCCTTACTTGTGGCACCCACGGCCGGATGGTATCCTGCCGGGGCCTCTTGTGTTTCTGCACTGGCTTGTAGGGAGACGGGAATGGAACTCTTGGCCTTGAGGTCCTGTTGCTCCTCCTTACAGCCCCAGATACTGGTTGATGTGAAACCATTTTTTCCTCCTGGGAAGCTTCACTGCATAGACCATGGCGCTCTTCTCATCAACCATGTTGTACGTCCCCATGTACAATGGTTCGAACACCCCTACCCGGGTGTAATTCCTCACCATCATCATGTCTCCTATCTTCCATTCCTGGCAGCGCTGTGGTTCTAGCAGCAACTGGCTCTGGCGGTGCTGCTTCCCCAGATTGATGGCAGCCTGCCAGTGAATGCTGTTGAGTGTCTCGTACAGATTCTGCACAAAATGATCCTGGGTGACTTCCGTCACCTGTACCTCTGATAGCCCTGGAGCTTTCACATGTGTGGGAGCTATCATTGCTCTTCCCGTCATGAGCACATGCGGGCAGTACCTTGTGCTTTTAGAAGGACTGGATCGAACTCCATTAGAATCAACGGAAGGACTTCATCCCACCACTGAGGGAACAATCCTATCTCCTGCCTAATCCTTTCTTTTAAAGTTTGGCTCATGCCCTCCACAATCCCTGAAGACTTGGGATTGTGAGACACATGCCACCTTTCTTGTATTCCCAAGAGTCTGAGGGTTTTCCTCCTGATCTGGCCTGTGAAATGACTGCCCTGGTAGGATTCCACCACATGTGGCAATCCCCACCAGGAGAACACTTCTCTCACCAGCAACCTCACGGTTGCTAGTGCGGTGGCTGATCTACAAGGAAAAGCTTCAACCAACTTGGCGAAAACATCGACCAGGTCCAAGCAGTACTTGTTCCAAGCCTTTGTCCTCGGTTGCAGTCCGATAAAGTCGATCTGCAAAGACCACCATCGCGCCTCTACCCTTTTCGCATGTCCTAAGGGTGCCTTTCTGTGCAGGAGATCAGGGTTGTTCACTGCACACACCAAACAGTTCACACAGAACTCCCAAACATCTTCCCTGAGCTGGGACCACCACCCTACCTCCTCTATCCTCTTTCAGGTGGTTTCTGGCCCTGGCTGCCCTGTTCCCAGACTCGCGTGGGCCAACTGAAGAAATTGCTCCCAGTGCTGTTCGGGAACTACCCATCTATCCCGTTAAAGAGCATACCCTCTTTCACAACCACGTCCGCTTCCCCGACCGGACCTTCAACCTTTTCTTCCCGAACCAGCTTTTCTCGGACCACTCTGATAGGCGAGTCCTCTGCCCAGACCTTGGTTAGGTCTGGGGCTAACACTATCCCCTGGGTCCCTCCTTTGGCCCGAAGGGCTGCGACCGGCCCTGCCTGATAGGGATCCCAGAATTCTCCCTCCCTTTTTCCTTGTTTTGCCAGCTCGTTGGCCTTAACGTTTCCCTGCCACCTCGGCTCTGTCCTGGAGTGGGCTTTTACTTTGTGGATATAAAAGTCCTCCCACTGCCTACAGCCGCAAGGATCATTTTCAACAAAGGAGCCGTTGTCAGGGGTTTCCCGTCTGCTGCTTTAATGCCACGGTGGCTCCAAATACCCAGATATTCGGGACACAGTTAGCAGGTGAACATCAAGTCCGAACAAATGGTGTAAGGAGTGGGGAATGTCTTGGGATATGTAACCACATACGCCACCACCGAGTATTCTGCGGATCGGACACTCATGGTGTCGGGGAGTTTAATTACCTTGGTCACCTTGGCCTCAGGGTCACAAATCCCACATCGCGTGAGTCGCATCCCATATGCGACAGAACTTGATCCAGCAACATAGATGTCCCTGCCAGTAGGTTGGACTGCGGCCTGAACCCGACATCGTGATCCCAAACCCCTTCAACTGTGCACCTAAGAGCTTCCCCTGCATATGTGAGATTCATGGCGAATTTGGGCTCCGTGCGACCCAGCACTTTCAAATTTAGCTGAGACAGTAGTAAAGTCCAGCGCGCAATGTGAGCACTGGTCACCGTGCCGTCCTTTATCCTACCGTCCAGTAGTATTTGAGTGGGGATATGGTGGGTTAACAATGTGATGAGCGAACACCCCGTGAAAAGCTGAGAGTGTTTCATGGCTCAATGGGTAGCAAGAAGATGCCTTTCACAATTGGAGTATCCTTGCTCCACATGTTTGAGGACCTTTAAGAAGTACACTCCTGGAGCAGCACTGCACCTAAGGTATCCCCACTGGAGGTTACTTCCAAGAAGAAACAATCACCCCCATTAATCACCCCTCGTGCTGGTGCCATTTGGAGCTCCTCCTTGAGGTACACTAGCACTGCCTGGCAGTTCTCATCCCACTCCCATCCGACTCCCTTCAGGAGGAGGCAGAGCAGAGGGGCTGCTGTGGTGGTGTAGCCCTCAATGAAGTTGCGGCAGTACCCTATGAGTCCCAGGAAAGACCTGACCCTGGTCACGTCATTCGGCGCTGACAACTCCTGTATTGCTTCCCTCCTTGCTTCATCTATGCAGCACTTTCCTGCCCGCATGGTCAAACCCAGAAATTGTACTTCAGGCTGACCAATCTGGGCTTTCTTGGGATCCACCTTGAATCCCATCTCCTTCAGTAGCCCTAGCAACTCTGCAAATAATGGGCCATGTTTCTCCTCCCCCTCTCAGAAGAGCAACAAATGGTCCATGTATTGGACCAGTTGGTCTGGCCGGCTGAACGCTTTGAGAGCATCATCCACGCTCTGGTGAATGATCGACGCAGTTGTGGAATCCCTGGGGAAGACAAGTCCAAGTATACTGTTGGCCTTTAAATGTGAAAGTGAACTTATACCAGTCCTCACAGTTTAAGGAGATTGAACAGAAACTGTTTGAAATATCCAGGACTGAAAACGTGTTTGGGGTGGCTGGAATGCACCCAATGAAGTCAGCTACTGCTGCCACTGTAGGTGCGTATGCTGGAATATTTTTATTAAGGACTCGATAGTCCAATGTAAAGCTCCACGAATTGTCCGGTTTCATGACCGGTCAAAGTGGTCGAAGGTCTGGGCTTAGCATTATGAATCACACTGAAGGATGATAAATAATGCAATCGACACGGGTTTCAGATTTCGAATAATAAAAGTATGTTTAATATGTAAAGCAAATCTCATTATGGCAAAACCCATGCTAATGTTCTTATACGACTAACAGCAAATAGATTACTTCCCCTTGGACATCTTAAACGAAGCCCCTCGGTGTTACCTAACTCATGTCAGTTAACTCCCAACACTACACTCGCCCCCTTTTCTAAGGTTTGGTCGGGACATTCAGAGGTAACTCTCCACATGGCTGTGAGTTGAGTATTCTGCAGGCTGCGGATAAAATGCTCACCCTGCTGACTTTGGATGCCAGGTCGTGTCAGATACGATCTAAGTCCTTGGGGCCATACCCATTCCTTCGGGCATGCGACTTCCTTTGGTCCTGGCTGGAGAGGGAGCAACGTGCTCTGATCTTCGGTCCGGTGGAGCTGATTGGCTGCTGTCCATTTGACATAAACTGCTCGACCCTCTCTTTCCTCAGGCTGCTTCACTTCTACTGATCAGCGGTCTTGCAAAGCAAGCAGCATCCGGAATAAGGTGGGTGAGCTTGCAGCATGGGTTGGTACCTGGGATCTCGATGTTGTGGCCATTTCAGAGACATGGGTAGAGCAGGGACAGGAATGGATGTTGCAGGTTCCAGGATTTAGATGTTTCAGTAAGAACAGAGAAGATGGTAAAATGGGAGGGGGGGGGTGACATTGTTAATCAAGGAGAGTATTACGGCGGCAGAAAGGACGCTTGAGGACTCGTCGACTGAGGTAGTATGGGCCGAGGTTAGAAACAGGAGAGGAGAGGTCACCCTGTTGGGAGTTTTCTATAGACCTCCGAATAGTCCCAGAGATGTAGAGGAAAAGTTGGCGAAGATGATTCTCGACAGGAGCGAGAGTAACAGGGTAGTTGTTATGGGGGACTTTAACTTTCCAAATATCGACTGGAAATACGATCATTCGAGTACTTTAGATGGGTCAGTTTTTGTCCAGTGTGTGCAGGAGGGTTTTCTGACACAGTATGTAGACAGGCCAACCAGGGGCGATACCACATTTGATTTGGTACTGGCTAATGAACCCGGCCAGGTGTTAGCTTTAGATGTAGGTGAGCACTGTGGTGATAGTGATCACAATTCGGTTAGGTTTACCTTAGCGATGGGCAGGGACAGGTACATACCGCAGGGCAAGAATTATAGCTGGGGGAAAGGAAATTATGATGCGATTAGGCAAGATTTAGGATGCGTAGGATGGGGAAGGAAACTGCAGGGGATGGGCACAATCGAAATGTGGAGCTTATTCAAGGAGCAGCTACTGCGTGCCCTTGATAAGTTTGAACCTGTCAGGCAGGGAGGAAGTTGTCGAGCGAGGGAGCCGTGGTTTACTAAAGAAGTTGAAGCGCTTGTCAAGAGGAAGAAGAAGGCTTCTGTTAGGATGAGACGTGAAGGCTCAGTTCGGACGCTTGAGAGTTACAAGCTAGCCAGGAATGATCTAAAGGGAGACCTGAGAAGAGCGAGGAGAGGACACGAGAAGTCATTGGCGGATAGGATCAAGGAAAACCCTAAGGCTTTCTATAGGTATATCAGGAATAAATGAATGACTAGAGTTAGATGAGGGCCAATCAAGGATAGTAGTGGGAAGTTGTGTGTGGAATCAGAGGAGATAGGGGAAGCGTTAAATGAATATGTTTCGTCAGTATTTACAGTAGAGAAAGAAAATGTTGTCGAGGAGAATATTGAGATACAGACTACTAGGCGAGATGGGATTGAGGTTCACAGGGAGGAGGTGTTATCAATTTTGCAAAGTGTGAAAATAGATAAGTTCCCTGGGCCAGAAGGGATTTAACCTCGGATTCTCTGGGAAGCCAGGGAGGAGATTGCAGAGCCATTGTCCTTGATCTTGATGTCGTCATTGTCGACAGGAATAGTGCCGGAAGACTGGAGGATAGCAAATGTTGTCCCCTTGTTCAAGAAGGGGAGTAGAGACAGCCCTGGTAATTATAGACCTGTGAGCCTTACTTCGATGTTGGGTAAAATGTTGGAAAAGGTTATAAGAGATAGGATGTATAATCATCTTGAAAAGAAAAAGTTAATTAGTGATAGTCAGCACGGTTTTGTGAAGGGTAGGTCGTGCCTACCTTATTGAGTTTTTTGAGAAGGTGACCAAACAGGTGGATGAGGGTAAAGCAGTGGATGTGGTGTATATGGATTTCAGTAAGGCGTTTGATAAGGTTCCCCACGGTAGGCTATTGCAGAAGATATGGAGGTATGGGATTGAAGGTGATTTAGTGCTTTGTATCAGAAATTGGCTAGCTGAAAGAAGACAGAGGGTGGTGGTTGATGACGGAGGGTGGTGGTTAATGGCAAATGTTCATCCTGGAGTTTAGTTACTCGTGGTGCACCGCAAGGATCTGTTTTGGGGCCACTGCTGTTTGTCACTTTTACAAATGACCAAGATGAGGGTGTAGAAGGGTGGGTTAGTAGATTTGCGGATGACACTCAGATCGGTGGAGTTGTGGATAGTGCCGAAGGATGTTGTAGGTTACAGAGGGACATAGATAGGCTGCAGAGCTGGGCTGAGAGATGGCAAATGGAGTTTAATGTGAAAAAGTGTGAGGTGATTCACTTTGGAAGGAGGAACAGGAATGCAGAGTACTGGGCTAATGGGACGATTCTTGGTAGTGTGGATGAGCAGAGAGATCTTGGTGTCCAGGTACATAATTCCGTGAAAGTTGCCACCCAGGTTAATATGGCTGTTAAGAAGGCATATGATGTGTTAGCTTTTGTTAGTAGGGCGATCGAGTTTCGGAGCCACGAGGTCATGCTGCAGCTGTAGAAAACTCTGGTGCGGCCGCACCTGGAGCATTGCGTGCAGTTCTTGTCACCACATTATAGGAAGGATGTGGAAGCTTTGGAAAGGGTGCAGAGGAGATTTACTGGGATGTTGCCTGGTATGGAAGGAAGGTCTTACGAGGAAAGGCTGACGGACTTGAGGTTGTTTTCGTTAGAGAGAAGGAGGAGGAGAGGTGACTTAATAAAGACATATAAGATAATCAGAGGATTAGATAGGGTGGATAGTGAGAGTCTTTTTCCTCGGATGCTGATGGCAAACACGAGGGGTCATAGCTTTAAGTTGAGGGGTGATAGATATAGGACAGATGTCAGAGGTAGTTTCTTTACTCAGAGAATAGTAGGGGCGTGGAATGCCCTGCCTGCAACAGTAGTAGACTCGCCAACTTTAAGGGCATTTAAGTGGTCATTGGATAGACATATGGATGAAAATGGAATAGTGTAGGTCAGATCGTTTCACAGGTCGGCGCAACATCGAGGGCCGAAGGGCCTGTACAGTGCTATAATGTTCTATGTTCTTTATGTTCTATGATTAAATGTATTGTATAAAAACAACAGCAGCATCAAATAAACTTCAAACAATCATTTGCAAATAAAAACTCTCTACATATGTTGTGTTGCATTCTTCAACACTAACGTTATGACATCTCTCTCTCTCTCTCTCACTTCTTTCTCTGTGCTGGTATCTTCACTGCTGTAACTCAAAGTAATTGAAGTTTTGATCCGATTGTCTTTTGAAAGTTAATATTGAATCTGCTTTTAGAAACCTGTCAGAGAGTGAATTCCAGACCAGAACAACTCCCTGACTATTTGTTTCTCCCCCCTGCTCGTGTAAACAGTCTCGCCTCAGGTCTCCAAACTGATGTAAAGATTTGGAATACAATTTATTTCTGCAGGACAGCAGCTGCAGAGGGGCTGGAACCTCCTGAATATGGACAAGCGATGAATAAAAATCATCTCTGAATCCCCCAGGCGAGCAGAGGAAATAAACAGTGATGAAGCAAATGGAGACAAGTGACACTTTATTGCAGCAGCAAAAACTCTTTGTCAAATGTGGAGGTCGTTATCGCTGAACTTTATATAAACTGGAGGTGAAAAGTGGAAGATCTTTAATACAATTTGTGTTAAATGTCCATTTCCCAGCTTTGTAAATCCTTGTAAAATTAAACAGGTAAATGTTAAGAAGGTTTTTTCGATTGATTGCAGGCTAATGCATAAATACAGCAGCAGCAAATCTAGTCCAAAGGATCATTGACAAATTTATTGCAGTCAAACCGGCCTCTCCAGCGAAAAACACTTTGTCAGAATGTCAAGGTAACTGCAGTGAGGCATTTTCAGACATTTTCAGAACGTTCTGTTAAGTGGAGGTGACTAGTGAAAAGCATTTCATGCAATTCGTGTTAAATGGCAATTATCCAAAGCGGCCCCTCCAGGTTTTAAACTACAGCAGCTTTTCTGCTCTGTTAATGAGGTTTTTGGTGGAGGGAGAGACAGACAGACAGACAGACAGACAGGTTTCTGTCTGGAATGGTCCATTTGGGATTTGGCTGGAATATCCCTCTCTTCCCCCATTCCCTGTGTACACAGAGACTCACCTTGGACTGTCCCATACCGGGAGGGAGTTTTCAGATGGAGGAAGCTGAGAGCTGGTTGGATGAGCTGTATTTTAGGTGGACTGTCTGTTTTGAGTGACAGGTTCTGGGATATATTCGGACAACGTCAGCCTCCATTCTTTCTTTCCATGTGGCTGGTTTGTGAAGGTGAGTTTCTGTGCCCCAGTCTCTGTGCCCAGGTGAATTGCAAGCTGATTACAGTGTGTGTGTGTGTGTGTGTGTGAGAGAGAGAGAGATAGAGAGAGTCCAGTCTGAATCCCCCTCTCTCTGTTCCAGTCCTGACCCTTTTCTCCAATTCCCACCCCAATGCCCCTCTCCAGGATCTTTTCCCCATGGATGGGCTGATGGAGGTAAGGTGTTAGAGCCCGACGATGGAGGGCGGATCTTGTGGGATAGTGAGTATCACATTTTCATTGTCTCTCTCTGCTTTTCTCCCTCCTTTTTACTCGATCTCCCCCTCTCAATCTCTCCCTCCCAATCTCTCCCTCCCAATCTCTTCTTCTCAATCTTTTTCAATCTCTCTTTCTCTGTATTTCTCTTTTGCTCTGTGCTTCTCTCTCTGTCTCTGTTTCTCTGTCTCTCTCTCTCTCTCACTCTCTCTCTCTCTTTGCTTCTCGCTTTCTCTGTTTCTCTCTCTGTCTGTTTCTCTCTCTCTTTCTGGTTCTCTCTCTCCGTCTGTGTTCCTCCATCTATCTCTATCTCTGTCCCTCACTTTGTGTTTCTCTCTCTCTCTGTTTCTTTGTCTCTCTGTTCCTCAATCTATCTCTCTCTCGGTTTCTCAATCTCTGTTTCTCTCTCTCTATCTCTGTTTCTCCCTCTCTCTCTGTTTCTCACTCTCTCTCTCTTTCTTTATCTCTATTTCCCTGTTTCTCAACCTCTCTCTCTCCCTCACTTTGTGTTTCTCTCCCTCTGCGTTTCTCTCTCTCTTTCTCTCTCTCTGTTCCTCAATGTCTCCTCCCAATCTATCTCTCTGTTTCTCTCTCTCTCTGTTTCTCTCTGTGTTCCTCAATCTCTCTGTCCCAATCTCTTTCTCGGTTTCTCTCTGTCTCTGTTTCTCTCTCTCTCTCTGTCTCTTTCTCTCTGTCTCTGTTTCTCTCTCTCCGTCTGTGTTTCTCCATCTCTCTCTGTCTCTCTCCCTCACTTTGTGTTTCTATCTCTCTCTGTTTCTTTCTCTCTCTGTTCCTCAATCTCTCTCTCTTTCGGTTTCTCAATCTCTGTTTCTCTCTCTCTAACTCTGTTTCTCCCTCTCTCTGTTTCTCTCTCTCTATTTCTTTCTCTCTCTCTCGGTTTCTCTCTCTGTGTTCCTCAATGTCCCTCTCCAAATCTATCCCTCTGTTTTTCTCTCTCTATATTTCTCTCTCTCTCTCTGTTCCTCAATCTCTCTCGTCCAATCTCTCTCTCTTGGTTTCTCAAACTCTGTTTCTCTCTCTCTCTCTTTCTGTTTCTCTCTCTCTCTCTGTTTGTCTCCATCTCTGTGTTCCTCCATTTCTCTCTCCCTCCCTCACTTTGTGTTTCTCTCTCTCTGTTTCTCACTGAGTGAGTGTGCATATTTATGTCTCAATGGCTTTCTCTGTCCTTCTCTCTCTCAATCTCTCTGTGATTCTCTGTGTGCCTTTGTCACTTTCTTTCTGTTTGTCTCTTTGCTGCCTGCTATTTCTTTGTGCCTTAGTTATTTCCCTCCACTTTTTTCCCTCCACTTTCTCTCTCTCTCTTTCTGTCTTTTCTCTATTTCTCTGTTTCTCTCTCTTTTCTCTATTTATCTGACTTTCTGTCTATTCTCTATATCTGACGTTTTGTCCTTTCTCTATTTCTGACTTTCTGTCTTTTCTCTATTTCTCTGACTCTTTCTGTCTTTTCTCTATTTCTCTGTCTCTTTCGGTCTTTTCTCTCATTCTCCACGGCTTTCTGTCTTTTCTCTGTTCCTGCGATTTCACTCTCTTTTCTGTTTCTTTATCTTGTCTCTCTTTCTTTTTTTCTCTCTTTCTTATCTCGATATTTTCTCTCTTTTAATCTCTCTTTCTTTGTCAATTTTTATCTTTTCTCTCTCTTTCTCTCTCTCTCTCTTTGTCTCCTTCTATCTTCTCTCTTTCTCTTTTTATCTTTTCTCTCTTTCTTTTTATCTCTCTTTCTGAATTTTTCTTTTTTTCTTTCTTTTTCTAACCCGAACCGCCCCCTTCAATTTATCCCACACAATTTATATCACCACCCCGCAATTTATATCCCCCCACAATTTATATCTCCCTCCCGCAATTTATATCTTCCACACGCAATTTATATCTCCTCCACGCAATTTATATCTCCTCCCGCAATTTATATCTCCCCCTTGCAATGTAAATCTCGCCCCGTGATGTATAGCTCCCCCCGCTATGTATATCTCCTCCCCGCAATTTATATCTGCTCCCCGCAATTTATATCACCCCCCCCGCAATTTATATCTCCCCCCGCAATTTATATATCTCCCCCCTGCAATTTATATCTCTTCCTGCAATTTATATCACCACCCCGCAATTTATATCCCCCCACAATTTATATCTCCTCCCGCAATTTATATCACCCCCCCGCAATTTATATCTCCCCCCGCAATTTATATCTGCTCCCCGCAATTTATATCTCCTCCCCGCAATTTATATCTGCTCCCCGCAATTTATATCACCCCCCCGCAATTTATATCCCCCCCCGCAATTTATATATCTCCCCCCCGCAATTTATATCTCCTCCCCGCAATTTATATCTCCTCCCGCAATTTATATCTCCTCCACGCAATTTATATCTCCTCCCGCAATTTATATCTCCCCCTTGCAATGTAAATCTCGCCCCGTGATGTATAGCTCCCCCCGCTATGTATATCTCCTCCCCGCAATTTATATCTGCTCCCCGCAATTTATATCACCCCCCCGCAATTTATATCTCCCCCCGCAATTTATATCTGCTCCCCGCAATTTATATCTCCCCCCGCAATTTATATCTGCTCCCCGCAATTTATATCTCCTCCCCGCAATTTATATCTGCTCCCCGCAATTTATATCACCCCCCCGCAATTTATATCTCCCCCCGCAATTTATATATCTCCCCCCCGCATTTTATATCTCCTCCCCGCAATTTATATCTGCTCCCCGCAATTTATATCTACCCCCGCAATTTATATCTCCCCCCGCAATTTATATCTCCTCCCCACAATTTATATCTCTTCCCGCAATTTATATCTTCCCCCCGCAATTTATATCTCCTCCCCACAATTTATATCTCCCCCCACCATTTTTATATCTCTCTCCGCAATTAATATCCCCCTCGCAATTTCTGCCCCCACAATTTATTTCCCCCAATTCTTTCCCCCTCCCCTGAAAAATTTCCTCCCCCCATAATTTATATCAACCATGCAATTTTTTTCCCCTGCAATATTTGCCCCGCTGGAAAAGATCCCCCCCTCGTACAGAACCCCCCAAAAATAATCATCATCGACAGACCCCTATCTAATACCCTCACTATGAACAGACACCCTTCTAATTATCCCCTTCCCCCTGTTGCAAGACAACCCATCTAAATACCACCCCAAGTACAGACTCCCATCTAAATACACCCCAAGAAAAAAGTCCCATCTAAATACCCCCCCCAGGAACAGACTTCCATCTAAATACCACCACCCCAGGAACAGACTCCCAGCTAAACAGCGTCCCAGGAACAAACTCCCATCTAAATACCCTCCCCCCCCGCGAGGAACAGACTCCCATCTAAATACCTTCCCCAGGAACAGACTCCCATCTAAATCTCCCCCCCCCCACCCCAGGAACATACTCCCATCTAAAAAAAACCCTTCCCCAAGCAACAGACTCCCATCTAAATACCCCCGAGGAACACACCCCTTTCTAAATACCCCCTCCTGTTAACAGACACCCATCTAAATACCCCCAGGAACAGACTTACATATAAATACCCCCCCCATTAACTGACCCCAATCTTATTTTCCTCCCTGCCCTCCACTGTAAACATTTACCCCCTTCTAAGTACCCTCCCTGCGCTGTAAAAGCCCCCCTCTACTAATTCCCACCATTTCATATGTAGAGAGGGAGCTCCATCCATTTTCTATGTGCAGGTGGAATTCCCACCATTTTATAAGTAGAGGCGCAGCTTCCTCGAATTGTTATATAGACAGGAATCTCCCTCCATTTTCTACATAGAATGTCATCTCCCTCTATTTTATATGTAGGGGGAGCTCCTTCCACTTTATATGTAGAGGGGTAGCCCTCTCCACTTTATATTAGAGGGGGAGGTCCCTTTATTTTACATGTAGAGGGAGAGCGCCCACCATTTTATATGTAGAGGGAGAGCGCCCACCATTTTATATGTAGAGGGGGAGCGCCCTCCATTTTATATGTAGAGGGGGAGCGTCCTCCATTTTATATGTAGTGGGGGAGCTCCCTCCATCTTATACGTAGAGGGGGAGCTCCCTCCCTTTTATATGTCGAGGATGAGCTCCCTCCATTTTACATTTCGAGGGGTAGCGCCCCCATTTTATATGTAGAGGGGGAGCTCCCTCCATTTGTTCTATGGACATGGATCTCCCACCATTTTATATATAAAAGTCTCTCTCTCCCTCTCTCGCCTTTCCTCAACCTGTCTCTAAATCATTCAAATCTTCCCCGTCTCTCTCTCTCTCTCCCTCACCTTGTCTCTCTCTTTCTCTCCCCCTCACCTGGTCTCTCCATTTCTCTCTCCATCCCTCTCCCTCATTCTGTCTCTCTCTCTCTCACCCTCACCCTGTCTCTCTCTCGCTCTCTCTCTCTCTGTCTTCCTCATGCTGTCTCTCTCTCTCTCTCTCCCTCCCTCACCCTGTCTCCCTATCTGTCTCCCTCACACAGTCTCTCTCTCACCCTCACTCTGTCTCTTTCTCTCTGTCTCCCTGACACTGGCTCTCTAACCCCCTGTCTCTCTCTGTCTCCCTCACACAGTCTCTCTCTCTGCCTCCCTCACACAGTCTCTCTTTCTCCTTCCATCACATTGTCTCACTCTCTATGCCTCCCTCACTCTGTCTCTCCCTCTCCCTCACACTGTCTCTCAGTCTCCCTCATACTGTCTCTCTTTCTCTCTCTCACCCTCACTCTGTCTCTCTCTCTCTCTGTCCCCCTGACACAGGCTCTCTAACCCCTTGTCTCGCTCTCTCTCTCTCTGTCTCCCTCACACTGTCTCTCTCTCTGCCTCCCTCACACAGTCTCTCTTCCGCCTTCCATCACACTGTCTCTCTCTCTGCCTTCCTCACTCTGTCTCTCTTTCTCTCTCTCTCCCTCACCTTGTCTCCCTCACAAAGTCTCTCCCTCACCCTTCCTCACGCAATCTCTCTCTATCTGTCTCCCTCACACAGTCTCTCGCTCTCCCTCCCCAACAATCTTTCTCTCCCTCCCTCACCCTGTCTCTCCCTCTGTCTCCCTCACACAGTCTCTCTCTCTCTCCATTACACAGTCTCTCTCTCCCTCCCTCACACTTTCTCTCTATTTCTCTCTCTCCCTCTCCCTCATCCTGTCTCTCTATCTCTCTCCCTCCCTCATCCTGTCTCTCTCTCTCTCTCTCCCTCTCTGTTTCCCTCACTCTCTCTCTTTCTTTCTCTCTCACACTCTCTCTCTTGCTCACTCTCTCTCTCCCTCAAATAGTCTCTCTCTCTCCCTCGCTATATCTCTTTTTCTCTGTCTCTGTCTCTCTATCTCTGTCTTTGTCTTTCTCTCTCTCTCTACCACTCTCTCTCTCCCTCGATCTATCTCTCTCTCCCTCCATCATTCTGTCTCTCTCTCTCTCCCCATCTCTCTCTCCCACTATTTCTCTGTCCTCCCTCACCCTCTCTCTCTCTCTCTACCTTTATCTCTCCCTCTATCTATCTCTCCCTCCCTTACCCTGTCTCTCTCTCTCTAACTCCCTCACGATGTCTCTCTCTCTCTCCCTCCCTCACTCTGTCTCCCTCTCTGTCTCCCTCACACAGTCTCCCTCTCTCTCTCTCCCTCACTTTGTCTCTCTATCTCTCCCTCCCTCTCACTCTGTCTATCTATTTCTCTCTCTCTCCCTCCCTCACCCTGTCTCTCTATTTCTCTCTCTCTCCCTCACACAGATTCTCTCTCTGTCTCCCTGAAACTGTCTCTTTCTCTCCCACACCCTGTCTTTCTCAATCTCTGTCTCCCTCACACAGTCTCTCTCTCTCTCCCTCACTTTGTCTCTGTATTTCTCTCTCTCTCTCTCCATCACCCTCTCTCTCTCTCAACCCCCTCACACAGTCGCACTCTCTTCCTCTCTCTATCTATCTCTCACTCCGTCACCGTGCCTCTCTCTCTCCCCACAGAGTCTCTCCCTCTCTCTCTCTCTCATCCTCTCTCTCTCTCTCTCTATCTATCTCTCTCTCTATCTCTCTCTCTCGCCCTGTCTCTCTCTCTCTGTCACCCTGTCTCTCTCCCTCACCCTATCTCTCTCTCTCGCTCTCTCCCTCACCCTCTTTCTGCCTCCCTCACCTCGTCTCTCTACTTCTCTCGCCCTCAATCTGTCTGTCTCTCTCTCTCCCCCGCACAGTCTCTCTCTCTATCTCTCTCTGCCGCTCTCTGTCTCTGTCTCCCTCTCTGTGACTGCCTCTCCATCTATCTCGCTGTCGCTCCCTCTTTCTCTGTCTCTCCCTCTCTCTATCTCTCCATCTCTCTCTCTCTCTCTGTCTCTCTTTCTCTCCCTCTGTCCATTACTCTGTCTCGCTCTCAATCCTTCTCTGCCTCTCTCTCTGTTTCTATCTCCCGCTCTCTCTCTCTCCCCCTCTATCTTTCTTTCGCTCTATCTCTCTCTTCCTCTATCTATCTCTTCCTCTGCCTTTCCCTCTCCCTATACCTTTCTCTCTCCCTCTGTTTCTCTCTCGCTCTGTCACACTTTCTCACTGTCTATCCCTATCCATCTCTCTATATCTCTGCCCATCTCCCTTTGTAGTCTATTTGTATCCTTCTACTCACAGCTTACTGTCCCACCTAACCTTGTATCTCTCTCCCTCGCTCCGTTTCACTCTCTCACTCTCCCTCACCCCAATACGCTAGTTAAGACTGTATTTGACCATGCCTTTGTTTCTATGATATTCGGCCCTGTCTCTGGTATAAAGATGGTTAAAAAGTGTTTTAAAATGGGAGATGTGTCTGTGGGATCCGCTCCATTTTGTATATACAGGTGGCACTCCACCACTTTCTTTGTAGAGAGGGAGCTCTTTCCATTTGTTCTCTCGACAGGAATCTCCCTCCATTTTATATGTAGAAAAGCATTTCCCTCCATTTTATATGTAGAGGGGGAGCTCCCTCCGTTTTATATTTAGAGAGGGATTCCCTCCATTTGTCATATATACAGGGCTCTCCCTCCAATTTATCCAACGAAGGGCGTCTCTCTATCTCTCCCTCCCCCTCACCCTGTCTCTCTCTCTCTGTCCCTCACCCTGTCTCTCTCTCTCTCCCTCACCCTGTCTCTCTCTCTCGCTCACCGATACACTCTCTCTCCCTCCCTCACCCTGTCTCTCTCTCTCTCTCGCTCTCTCCCTCACGCAGTCTCCCTCTCTCGCTCTCTCCCTCACCCTGTCTCTCTCACTCTCTCTCCATCATCCTCTCTCTCACTCTCCTCCCCCTCACACAGTCGCTCTCTCTTCCTCTCTCTCTCTCTCTCTCCATCACCCTGTCCTTCTCTCTCCCCACACAGTCTTTCTCTCTCGCCCTGTCTCTCTATCTCTCTCTCTCTCTGTCACACTGTCTCTCTCCCTCATTCTCTCTTTCTCTCTCTCCCTCACTCTCTTCTTCACCCTCTTTCTGCCTCCCTCACCTCGTGTCTCTATTTCACCCGCACTCACTCTGTCTGTCTCTCTCTCTCCCTCACAGACTCTCTCTCTATCTCTCTCTGCCGCTCTCTGTCTCTGTCTCCCTCTCTGTCACTGGCTCTCCATCTATCTCACTGTCGCTCCCTCTCTGTCTGTCTCTCCCTCTCTGTCTGTCTCTCCCTCTCTCTATCTCTCCATCTCTCTCTCTCTCTATCTATCTCTCTTTCTCTCCCTCTGTCCATGTCTCTCTCTCTCAATCCTTCCCTGGCTCTCTCTCTTTTTCTATCTCCCTCTCTCTCTCTCTCTCTTTCTCTATCTCTTTTTCGCTCGACCTCTCTCTTCCTCTGTCTCTTTCTTCCTCTGCCTCTCCCTCTCCCTCTACCTTTCTCTCTCATTCTGTTTCTCTCACTCTGTCACACTTTCTCACTGTCTATCCCTATCCATCTCTCGTGATCTCTGCCCATCTCCCTTTGTAGTCTGTTTGGATCCTCCTCCTCACAGCTCACTGTCCCACCTAACCTTGTATCTCTCTCCTTCGCTCCGTTTCACTCTCTCTCTCTCCCTCACCCCAATACACTAGTCAAGACTGTATTTGACCATGCCTCTGTTTATATGATTCTCGGTCCTGTCTCTGGTACAATAATGGTTAAAAAGTGTTTTAAAATGGGAGATGTGTCTGTGGGATCCGCTCCATTTTATATGTACAGGTGGTACTCCACAATTTGATATGTAGAGAGGGAGCTCCTTCTAATTGGTATATCGACAGGGATCAGCCTCCATTTTATATGTAGAAGGGCATATCCCTCCATTTTATATTTAAAGAGGGAGCTCCCTCCATTTGTACTCTGGACAGGGATCTCCCTTCATTTTATCCGTAGAGGGGGAGCTCCCTCCATTTTATATTTAGAGAGGGATTCCCTCCATTTGTTATGTAGACAGGGATCTCCCTCCAATTTATACAAAGAAGGGCATCTCTTTCTCTCACTCCCTCACCCTGTCTCTGTCGCTCCCTCACCCTGTCTCTCTCTCTCTCTTCCTCACCAATTCACTATCTCTCCCTCCCTCACCCTGTCTCTTTCTCTCTCGCTCTCTCCCTCACGCAGTCTCCCACTCTCCCTCACCCTGACTCTCTCTCTCGCTCTCTCCCTCACTCTGTCTCTCTCACTCCCTCACACAACCACTCTCACTCTCCCTCACCCTTTCTCTCTCTCTCTCTCCCTCACACCGTCTCTCTGTCTCTCTCTGTCCCTCACCCTCTCCCCCTCACTCTGTCTCTCACTCCCTCACTCTGTCTCTCTGTGTCTCTCTCTCTCTCTCCCTCTCTCTGTCTGTCTGTCTCTCACTCTCCCTCACACCGTCTCTCTCTCTCTCTCTCTCCCCGTCACACAGTCTCTCTCTCCCTCATCCTGTCATTCACTCTCTCTCTCTGTATCCCTCACACTGTCTTTCTTTCTCTCTCCCGCTTTCTGTCTCTCTCTCTCTCCCTCACCCGGCCTCTCTCTGTGTCTCCCTCACACAGTCTCTGCCTCTCCCTCCCTCCTTCTAGCTCTGTCTCTCTCTCCCTCACCCTGCTTCTCTCTCTGACTTCCTCACGCTGTGTTTCTCTGTTTGTCTGTCTCTCGCTCTCCCTCACACCGTCTCTCTCTCTCTCTCTCACTCTCTCTCCCTCACACTGTCTCTCTAATTCTCCATCTCCCTTACTTTGTCTCTCTATTTCTGGCTCTCTTTTTCTCTCTCTCTCTCTCTCTTCCTCACACAGTCTCCCTCTCCCTCACCCTGTCATTCACTCTATCTCTCTCACTCTCTCTCCCTCACACTGTCTCTCGAATTCTCTCTCTTCCTTACTTTGTCTCTCTATTACTCTCTCTCTTTCTCTCTCTCTCTCTCTCTCTCTCTTCGTCACACAGTCTCCCTCTCCCTCATCCTGTCATTCACTCTATCTCACTCTCTCTCGGTCTCCCTCACACTGTCTTTTTCTCTCTCTCTCCCTCATTCTGTCTCCCTCTCTCTCTCGCTCACCCTGTCTCTCTCTCTCTCTCTATCTCCCTCACACAGTCTCTCTCTCACCCTCCCTCTGTCTCTGTTCCTCCCTCTCTCGGTCTCTGCCACTCTCTCTGTCTTCCTCACACAGTCTCTCTCTCTGTCTCTCTATGCCCTCACCCAACATCTCTATCTCTCTCCCTCATCCTGTACCTCTCCCTTTCTCCCTCACCCTGTCTATGCTACGGACCAAATGCTGGAAGGTTGGATTTGAATATGTGGATCGTTTTCCATCTGGAATAGACACGATGGGCCAAGTGGCCCATCTCCATTATCGTCTAAATCCCAGTCTCTCCCTCCCTGTTACCCACTGAATCCCAGTCTCTTCCTCTTTGTTACCCTCTAAACCCCAGCCTCTCCCTCTTCGTTACCCTCTGAATCCCAGTCTCTCCCTCTTTGTTACCCTATGAATCCCAGTCTCTTCCTCTCTGTCAACCTCTGAATCCCAGTTTCTCCCTCTGTCTTACCGACTGAATCCCAGTCTCTACCTCTCTTTTCCCCTCTGAATCCCAATCTCTCCCTCACCGTTACCCTTTGAATCCCAGTCTCTCCTACTCTGTTACCCTCTGAATCCCAGTCTCTCCCTCTCTCTTACCGTCTGAATCCCAGTCTCTCCCTCTCTGTTACCCTCTGAATCCCAGTCTCTCCCTCACCGTTACCCTTTGAATCCCAGTCTCTCCTACTCTGTTACTCTCTGAATCCCAGTCTCTCACTCTCTGTTACCCTCTGAATCCCAATATAACTCATTGGTTCGGCCACTACTTGAGTACTGTGTGTAGTTCTGGTCACCTCATGACAGAAAGGATGTAATTGCACTAGAGAGGGTACAGAGGAGATTTACGAGGCTGTTGCCAAGACTGGAAAATTGCAAGTAGGAGGAAAGATTGGATAGGCTGCAGTTATTCTCCTTGGAACAGAGAAGGCTGAGAGGAGAAATGATTGAAATGTACAAAATCTTGAGGAGCATGGATAGAATGTAGGTCAAGGATTTATTCGCCTTAGCAGAGAGGTCTGTGACAAGGAGGCATAGCGTTAGTCTGATTGGTAAAAAATAGAGGGGAGATGAGGAAAAACACTGCCTGAAAGGGTACTTGAGGCAGAGACTCTCAACCCATTGAAAAGGAGTCTGGATATGTACCACAACTACCATAATCTGCAGGGTTTAGCACTCAATGCTGGAAGGTGGGATTGGAATAGATGGATCCGTTTCTGGGTGGCACAGACACGATGGGTCAAAGTAGCCTCTTTCTGTGCATTAAACATTTTATGTTTCCATGATTCTATGAATCTTGGAAGCTTAAAATACTAAATTACTAAATTATTCCGCTTTTCTGCTAATATTCGTTCTCAGTTCTGAATTTTCAATTTATTACAATGGGGTTCTCAGTTCTGCCTGACCTAACAATGTACAAATAACGGCTACTTATGAATCCAGTATAATTTAGTAAGCAAGATGTTATAAATGCTTAACAAAAAAGCACTGAAGACAACATGGAAGTTTCTTATCCTTCAAGACCAGGATTCCTTGAATGTTGCCAGCACAGGCGATCCCTTTGTTCTCCTATCTCTGAATGGACATTACGTTGAACTGTGTTTCAGGATAATTACACGACAGACACCATTGTAAACAGTACCAGCAAAGACTCTGAGTTTCCATCTTTTAGGCTTCCGATGCCTTATTATGATATCCTTAGAATTCACTGTTCCATGAGTTTAACGTGAGGTTCATCTGCTGTCACTGCACCTCTGTAATTCGAGTGGTGTACGCTAAAAGCATGTCCATGTCTTATTTACCAGGCTCCTAAAGTTAACATTTCTTTGTGTGAACAAATAACACATCCTTGTAGAAACAAAGCAGTTGTACATCAATCTTTCATCTTCTTATCAACAATGCCAATTACCGTAAACTATTCACCTCAACATTCCCAGGTTACCAACGCAATTAAGAATAAATGTGTCTGGTGGAATATCAGGAAAAAACAACGTTGTTTTTAAATATAAATGTTTTCTTCTATATATATATTCAATTGAACAAGTCAGTTAGCAGACTTATTAAAATGCATGGTTCCTGTTTAATGATAGGTGTCATATCCAGTTCCAGCTTCTATAACATCAGTTCCTTTAGGGAGAGCAGTCTCTCTTCTCCTGACCCCTTTATGAAGTTCATCTCTTTCCCTTTGCTCACTGCTCGTTATCTTTTTTTGATTCCTGCTAATTTACTTCCGATCTTCCTGTTCTCGAACCCCCTCTTCCCATCACTAACAGCTCTAATGTTTGTCTTTACTCATGCAGCCATTTTCTTCTGCATCTCCAGCGGTCACCTCTTGCCCATTAACCACTGGATCTTTAAGCTGGTCTCGGTTGCTTTGTTTATTAATTAATTTAAGAATTGATGTAACTGGATATTTCACTGCACTCTTTAACTGCTCTCTGAACTCGGACTGAGTGACCACATAAATAAATGTGTTTGTACAGCAATTTAAATTCCGCAGCATATATGCAACAGCTTCAAAGGTATAATAAGAATAAGCACCTAAGAAATAACGAGAAGCAAAGATATATAAAATATACAGAAACCACAGAAATATGAAGTTTCCAGATATGCTGAAGAGTAAAATCATAGACTTCCTTCTTCTCTCCATTTCAGAGTCACTGTGATTATCTTTCTTGCTCTGACCCCTCAGTCTCTGACGAACTCGACTGGTCACTAAAATGTGTCTGAACGTCAGAGCGTTCAGCAACAGAATTAAAATAAATGGCAATAATGGTGTTAAAACATTATCAAATATTCTAAATCCAATCCATCGAGGGTCAGTGAAATAGCTTTGGTTATTAGAGCACCGCCATTCGACATTGTTGATTACCCGTGTAGGCTTATATCTAAAGTAGATGGGAATATTTTTAAGACAGAGCAGAATGCCGGTAGTTGTTAGAACCACAGACGCAGTTTTCCTGGTGCAATATTTAGATTTCAGCTTCGGGCAACAAATTGCGACAAATCGATCAAATGTGAAAGCGATGGTGAACCAAACAGAACAGTCGACGGCTGCACGGATCAGGACATAGAGAGCGCGACACACAGAGGTGAGTTTCAGAAAGTTTAATGGGAAATACAGATTATTGATTCTCCGGAGTATGATATTCGTGATAATGACCAGTAGATCCGCCGTTGACATGGCTACCAAGTAGCGGGTGGTGCAGCTGGAGAGTCCGCAATTTCTCCGGGACAGGATCACAATTGACATTAAATTAACTGTAAAGGAGAGAAGGGAGAAGTGGCTGTAAATTACTGAAAAAACATTCTCCGCTTCTCAACCCAAGCCGGAAGGATTTTCGAACGAAAACCGTGTAGATTGTGATCGGGTCAGATTGGGTCCATCACCTCATCCTGCCTCCAACCCGATCACTTCCAGATTTAACAAATCCTGGACGGGGAGGTACAGCACCCCGCTCACCCGACGCTGGTCAAGTAGTTAAATGTCGCAATGAGAAACCAAAAAATGAGTAGACTAGAGAACTGCACCCGGTCTCCAACCACTCCCACTGTAGGAACCCATCCCAGAATCGAATCACTCCCTGGGGTGGAAGAAATCCCTCCCTGACTCTAACCAGCCCCTCGGAGTGGAGGCACTCATACATCTTGGACGTCTCCCTCTGCTGTATAAATGAGTTAATTTGAAAAGAGAATTTACTGAGTCAATGCAAATGTGATCACAGCACAGGCTTTCATTTCTACAGGAATATCATTATCATATTAGAAAGGTATTTATTGAACACCTAAATAATGTGTAGTCTTCTGGACGACACGTGATAAAAATATCCAGGGAAACCAACAGGTGCATGTATTCTTCACAAAAATAATACCGTAACTGGGAGATTATAGTTATTGGGATATGTTGTGGCTCTATTATGTCGATAAGAGTAGGATGAGTGTTGAACTAATTGAGGCCTTTAAACTTATATAAGAGTTAGAGAGGGGTAACATGGACCTGACATTTCCACCTTTGCTGGTGACCAGTTCTGCATTTCCTCAAAATAAGATGGTCATCAATAAATTCACGATGGAATTCAAGAGAAACCTGTTTACTTGGAGTTCTGGGAACGTGGAATTGAGACCTCTTGGAGTAGTTGCAATGGGGAAAAAATAAGAAGAAGCGAGGTTAGTACATGAGGGCGACAGGATTGGAAGGATATGCTGATAGGATTAGATCACTGGAATGTCTTCCTGCGGAGCAGGAAGACAGTCCTAATCTAGTTGTGCCGAATGCCCAGTGCATGTGCTGTAAAATCAGTAACATGTCTATTAACAAGTCATAGTCATCAGTGTTTGTTGTAATATTGAAGAGGATTATTTATTATTGCAGTCACTCATGACAAAACACTTCTCAGGACCGTGCTTGGGAAGGAAATTAATCAGCACCTGATAGTGCTGCCAACAACTCTACTTCGAGTAAGTGTAAGATGGTGACCCGCACTGAATACAATGAAAGATACTCCAGGAAATACATGGTCCCGAGAGTTACGTGGTCCACACCATTTATTCAGCCACAATCAGTGCAATTCTAGAGTGACAGAGACTCCCAGTTACACATCATCGCTGAGGTCAGGTGCTCCACTCCAGTTAGGTGCACACACACAGTATAATTCTACATTAACAGATAATTCCAGTAATCCTTCCCCTCTGAGATTCTCCTGCTTTGAACTGTGATTCTGCAGAATACAACATTCCACATAATTCAATAACTTTACAATGCAGAGTGCCTTGCGCTTGAAACAGTTCAGACAACAAATTAAAACTGCACAGATAATTGAGGAAATTAATAGAATTATATTATTGAATGTGAGTCTGTGTAACTGGAACCATTCAATCTCATGTAATATAATTATTCCCATGGTAATGGAAGAAACCAGCTCACACACAGATTTCTGAAACTTCATTGGTTACAGATACTTACCAGGAACGCCAACTATAGCAAGGATCATGTAGAATATTTTCTTGACCCATTGAATTGGTCGGTGCATTTTCTCCTTGGAATGATCGGTCTGTTCGTGCTGCAGTTAATATCAATGAAATAAATTCTGAGCTGACACATTCCCAGTGCATTAACTTTATACCCTCCCGAATCTCTATGGGGATAGTGAGGTTGCAAAATTGTTCAAACAGTATTTCTTAATCTTTGAACAAACAGATTACGACAGCTGTGTTAATTCCCTGAATATGGAATATATTTTCCACTAAAATTGAATTGGACGCATCCCCACTCCCAAGACTGGTCAAATCTGATCACAGTAAGAAAGTAATCATAACTGGAAGCTGTGTTAAACAGAAATCAAGGAGGTCCTAGAAAAATCACGAGCCCCATCTGTAGATCTCATGTTGTTTTAGCGATGGCCTTCACTCTGCATGGCTATTCATAAATTAAATTCCTAACATCAGAGAAGCCTGTGAGGGATGTTCATCTATACTTTGGATGCTCTCTTTAACTGTGCAATTTCGTTCAATAACTCATATATTCAAACAAAAAGGAGTATAGAATGCTTGCAACACTGCAGTTGGCCATTTGGTCTGTCTTGACCGTGTCAGCTCTCTGCACAGGCAGCTCAGCTAATCTCACTCCCACATCTCCTCATCACTGACCTGCAGTTTTTAATCTCTTCAGTTGTTTATTCAATTCGCTTCTGATTCATTCTGGTTTCACCACTCTCTCAGCCAGTTCATTTCATTTCCGAAACACGTGCTTTGTACACATACGTTTCCGTAATGTCGCCATTGATGCTATTGCCATCCCCCTAAAACTTGTGCCCTCTGGTATTCGTCAGGTCGGCCAATGAGAGCAGTTTCTCAGTGTCTACTCTGTTTAAGCAGCCCATGGTTTGGAACAACTCTATCAAACTCTCTCTCAATTTCCTCTTAAAGTAGAACAACACCGATTCTTTAATCTGTCGGCATAAAACATCTGTTACCCCTGGAATTTTCTCTTGAACATGTTCTACACCCGCTCTAAAGCCAATACATTGCTCCTCAAAGTGTGGTGCCTGGAACTGAACACAATGGCAGGATTTTCAAAATATTTCTCTCCCTCACACGGTCCGAGCTACTCCGTTTCCCTTTTCAACCTCTTTATCCGATGCATCGATGATTGTGGCTGTGTCAAACCCTTGTTCACATCGAGCTGGAAAATTGAATCAAATTTGCATTGAAATATGTGTTGCTCCCTCGCCTGAAAACGGTACATCTGTGACTCTTCACTTCTCTTCCACGAATTCCCTCCCTCAATATAAGTGGACAGACTTTGCATCAATATTTAATATGATCCACCAACTTCCACAGTTATCTTGACCACAATTTCTCAAACTCCACTTTGCATAAATGATAACTTCCATTCTCTCAGTTTCCTCATCACCTTCTGTTTGTCCCAACGACGCCATCTTCAATACCAGAGCTTCTGCAGTCTCTTCATTTCACATTAACCGTGCATTCCTCACATTAGTTTTGAAAAGGCCTCAGCTTTATCTCTTCCATCACCCGAGTGACTGTCCTCACCTCCTTCCCTCCCTTCAAGAACCATTATATTAATTCACTTGTTCTCACTTTCCACTCCAACCGCCTCCACCTTCAACACATTATGCTCCTCCATTTCCACCAGGTCCACCTAAAATCGTAAACAAAATATCTTTATTCACTCTTCTATCACAACGAAGTGCAAGAGATGTAAAAGATTTCCTTTCACCGATGATGATAAGAATTAGAATTAGAACATTAGAACATTACAGCGCAGTACAGGCCCTTCGGCCCTCGATGTTGCGCCGACCTGTGAAACGATCTGACCTACACTATTCCATTTTCATCCATATGTCTATCCAATGACCCCTTAAATGCCCTTAACGTTGGCGAGTCTACTACTGTTGCAGGCAGGGCGTTCCACGCCCCGACTGAACATTGCCTGCAGCTCAAGGTAACCATTTCTAAGAAACGTATTAGAGCCAGGAAAAGATTAAAGATGTGCTAGAATGTTGCAAGGAACGAGCAATATAGTTATTAACAAAAGCTCAAAAATCTGTCCTTTTTCACTGGTCCAAAGATTATTAAGGGGGACATTTGATTTAACTTTACAAAATGAGGAAAGGTTCTGAAAGAGAATTGTGAATGGTTAGGCTGAATTTTGATAGAGGTTGAGAAGTCCTGTCGCCAGGATGGAAAGTGGGAGCTGAAACTACATCAGCAGGCAGTGGGACCAAGGTCAATGGAAATAAAAGTGGGAGTAGGCCATTCAGCCCAGAGATCATGTTCTGCATTCAATAGCATAATGGCTGATCTGAACATGGCCGTAATTCCAATTTCCTGCCAGACAACAGTAAGTCTTCACTCCCTCATAAATGAAAAGTCAGTCTAAACCAGCCTTGAATATATACAATGACCCAGACTCCACTGACTTCTGTGTAAGTGAATTCTAAATGCGATGGAACTTTCAAGAGAAGAAATTCCTCCTCATCACCATTTTAATTGGAAGACCGCTTACTCATAAAGGGTGGAGAATGTGCTGAGCTCAGGAACGGGCAGGGCACCAATGTAACACACATCTGGGCTTAGACTGAGGTAGCAAGGTGAAGGCTGGTCCTTCTTGTTCCTTGGATGTGGGCATTGCTGGCGAGGCTGGGATTTGTTATCCATCTGTAGTTTGCCTTGAGAACTTGGTGGAGAGCCACCTTCTTGAAACGCTGGTCTCCATCTGCTTTCTGTGCACCCGCAGTACAATTAGAAACGAGGTTCCAGGATTTAGACCCAGCAACAGTGAAGAAATGACGATGTGGTTCCAACTCAGGATGCCTGTGCCTTGGAGGGAGCATTCAGGTGTTCATGTTTCCATGCGTCTGCCGCCCTTATCCTTTTAGGTGTTAGCGGTCTCGTGCTTGAAAGGAACTGTCGAAATAAATTTAGTAACTTCCTGCGGTGTGATGTTATATATGGTGCACACGGCAGCCACTGTGTGCTGGTGATGGAATGAGTTAAGTGTTAGTCTGGTGCAGCAGAAGTACATCAAGCAAGCCATTTGCTTGGATCCTGCTGAGGTGCTTGAGTTTTGTTGGCGGCGGCACAGATCGAGGAAAGTGGAGTGTATTCCAGTATTCCTGACTTATGCCTTGGAGATTGCGGATGTACAAGTCAGTGAGTTATTTGTTGCATAAATCCCAGCGTCTGATCTTCTCTGGAGCAACAATATTTATTTGTCTGGCCCAGTTAAATTTCTGATCAAAAGTAACGCCTATGATATTAATAATGTGGGAATTGGGGAGTGACCACGACAATGAATATCAAGGGGAGGTGGTTAGATTCTCTCATGTTGGACAAGGCCATTTCATGGCAAATGTGTGATGCGATTTTTAGTTGCCTTTTATCAGCCAAAATCTGATGCAAACAATGCAAAATATGCGGTGTTTTTTGTGGGAGTGAAAGAAGACAGTTTCAGTTTGTCCGTCATTCATCCAGAGTAAATTTCATCTCATCCTGGCCCCAATCTTTAACCGAATAATTGAAAGAGGCAAATGAAAGAGTAGTTGGGGGAAGCATAAACTGTCGTTAGTCTATTTGTTGAAGCAAGCGATGAGCTTCATGATCGGCTATGATAATTTCAAATAGATACATTGTAATGATCAGGAGAACATGAAAAATACGTAGTTTTGTGTCATAAATGGGCAAGAGGAGGGGACATTGGATCTGATCCAGGCTCTTCAATTCCCCATCAATGCTTAGTTACATGTTTGAAAGGGGAGGTCACAATATGGATCGTTATGACGCTGTGTGTCGAGCCTTGGGGCATTATTTTTTGAGAGATACAGCACTGAAACAGGCCCTTCGGCCCACAGAGTCTGTGCCGACCACCAACCACCCATTTATACTAATCCTACATGAATCCCATATTCCTACCACATTCCCACCTATCCCTATGTTTCCCTACTACCTACCGATACTAGGGGCAATTTACAATGACCAATTTACCTATCAACCTGCAAGTCTTTGGCATGTGTGAGGAAACCGGAGCACCCGGAGGAAACCCACGCAGACACAGGGAAAACCTGCAAACTCCACACAGGCAGTACCCAGAATTGAACACAGATTGCTGGAGCTGTGAGGCTGCGGTGCTAACCACTGCGCCACTGTGCTTAATCTTTGGAATTAGATGAACCATCTCTTCCCACTACATGGAGAGGCATCGTAGTAACAGGGGGGAATGCAGAATGTGTTTGAGGGGGTTCGGGCGAATGGGAGGGCCAACCTTGCCTTCTTGTTGGTGGAACTGTAGCTCGAGTGCCCACTTGGCAGGTGATGGAGGAAGCTGTTAGCAGCACAGCTCTTGCTCAGAGTTCTGGAAGTGATTGACAACAGATTGCAGGCGTGCCACGGAAAGTAAGCAATACAATTCCGGCCCTAGGATATCATTGTATCTTCTGGGTTACCGAAACACAGCAGCAAGAAAGCTCTAACCCCGAGGACTATGTCAGTTGGCTGTAAAGGCAAAGCTGCCACAGATTTCACATTTATAACAAACAGAAAACAAAGACGTGGATTTACTGGTGAATCAGATTCAATCCTTTGTCAGTCCAAACATCTTCCTATTTCAATAATTTCGTTTCCTTTCTCGAGAAGGTCTATTTTCCCTCCCAATTTTATTTGCTGTTCCCAAAAATTTCTGTGACTTTATGTTCGATTACGCACAATTTCAGGATGGATCAGTTATACACTTACTAACTTGGCATTCAACAAACCTCCCAAAAAATCTTCAAGGCAAATCAGCCAGCAAAAGCATGCCCATGTCCTTCTGCTTCTCCCACACATGAATTACAATTATTGCAGATCTTTACTTTGCAGCGAGTAGGTTCCTTCTTGGTTTGAATTACCCTGAGGGAGGGACTGATAGCCTCATAGAATATTTCGTTCACGTGCCCTGCACGGCCTGAATTCAGGCGAATCCCACGCCCTGACAGAGATCAACAAAGGAACATGAAACATGCCAATTACAATATCTGATCCTGGGAAGGTGCAAAAATGCAGGATCATTATGTTAATTTGTTAGACATGCATCTGTCAAAGGATAAAGCAGAAGCCAGTCTTACTTCTACAGAGGTTTATTCACAGTAATCCATACAGCATAAGTACAGACTACATTTCCCTTATCCAGACCAGCTTCCCCCGTATCCCTCCCCAGGTGGAAACTGGTTCTTCCAGATGTGCCCTGATCTTTCCACAATTAGTATCAGCTGCTCTTAATCACAATTAGAGCATGCAGCTGAGCAAACTCAATTGACAAATCATTTCAACATTGCCTGATTCGCACCATTTTGTTATCAGTCCATCAATGTATCCATTGTACATTATTATTTTTCTTGCGATTCCTGTTCGAAAATTCACGCTACATGTGAGCATTTTCACTCCTGTTTGAAGACCAGAACTGCTCATCACATGTCCTGCATTGTATGAATACACGACATCTGGACTGTTCATTCAACACTCACCCTGAAATCTAAGGCAACAGCACTCACTCACACAGTGACATACACAAACACACTTAAGGAAAGTACATTTGAAAAGAATAGTGCACTTTTACAGCTTATAATCAAAATAATCGTTCATAATTCACATGGCTCATTCTCGAAAAGACACGTTGCAGACTTTATGAAAAAGACATCTTCACTGCTGAAGTGTCGCTTCGCTAAGTTCAACAGCCAGAGTCACGTGCTGAAGTGACTTTCAGGATTGTCCTGAAGGGATAGACTTTCTGCAGGCCATAAAGTTGGTTGCTTGTAGTCTCATTACTACGAGGTCAGTGTGCAGTACCAGTGGATTCGAAATGGAACAGGATTGGAGACCTCACCATGCTGCAGTCTCCAATTATTTAGACATAGATTTTTCTGCCCTTTTTGCTGTTGCTGTTGTGACTTTCTTCAAATAGCATTTAAAGAATAAAAAGAAACAAACATGGTTAGCTTAGCATGTACATTATCACATTTTCCTTTCCCAAATATGGTGTTGGAATTAGAGTGATTATTCATTACCTGGCTTATTGCTTGATTACGGTCTTTGTTTCAGAAAGACCCTTTCAGTTCAGGATTGCCTCTTGGATTGTCTCAGGATACGTGGAGTTGCCACTTCTTAGTCTGGAATGTATCCTTTTGTCCTTGTGAGACAGTATGGCTGTTTAGAAATTCACTGATCAGTTCAGATAACCTTTGGTGGCCATTATTTGCGACTCGTCCATTTTAAAAGAAAAGTCAGTTACAAAATCCTACACACTCAGTGAAAACCTATGTTAAAAGATATGAATTTGACATGGGCTCTACGGGGCATGACAATGATATTAAAGTAATTGTGTCATATGATATTAGTGCCAAAATGTATTGAAAAAATATAAGGCAAAAATCCCATTGCACAGGTTCTCAAATCTAAACAGGCTCCAGCAGCTATAGGAAAGCTGCCCAGTATCATTCGATTTGTGATGGTTCCTCTCTTCCTTTGGGTATGCACTTTGCCAACATACTTTCCACTGCAATGGGGAAAGAAGCAGGTGAAGTCAGACCGTAGAGGATGGGATGGCAAGAAACTGGTGACCCGCAGCGAAATGGTCGCCGACCACAACCGTGACAACCGACATGAACAAAGCGCAACACACATCAGGACATCTCAGAAGACATAATAGAGAAGGTTAAAACAGCGTGACGCCAAGCACAAGTGGAAAATAAAAGAGAGTGCGAGATTGATGAGCACGTAGTGAGAGGTATCGCCTTCCAGACGGGTTTTGAAGGCAAGAAGAGAGTAGAAATGGTGTAAGTGCTGGAATTTATGATGTCCTGGGTACAGTTTACAGGGGAAAAAACCTGCTGACGGTGCAACAGAAACGGTGGTGCATAACAAATACTGTTTGACAATAGATGACAAGGGAGGAGTGGAGAAAGTTCACAGCGATTTATAGCTTGGCCGATTGTTGTGATTGACAGGATGTCATCGACAACAGGATTGATATGTTCGTGCACGGTTCTTCAAATTATTTCAGTTGAGGAATAAGAACAAGGGGAATTTGGTGGAACGGTGCTGGACAGGGATTGGGGTCTTATTCCTGGTCAGGATTTGAGCTGTGGCATTCGGAATACCTGCCTTTTAGGCTGTGCTACTGATTTGGTCGTGGGTAGACAGAAACTGGAGTCGGAGACAGGGATAGTAAAATTGACCAGGAGCAGAGTCCGGTCATGTGACTGTCTTACTGAATATTTGGGTAACTTGTGCGAGCTGCTGTTTGATTGGCTCCTGGATTTGTGATCAGATTTCCTCCCTGGTTACTACTCATGAGCTTCGGTGAACTTGGGCAGCAGCTGGTTCTGACAGCGGACACAGTGAGTATGATTCCTCCATATAAATAGAAGAAGAAATATGAGCGTAGAATGTGGGAGGTCGGCCAAGCGTGTGTTTGAACATTCAAACCTGGAGCTGACAAAGGCACGGATGAGTTTTCAGCCACATTTGAGGTGAAACGGGGGCAGCGGAATGGGTCATTGTGATGGTGCAGGCTTGTGGTTGTCTGCTCATTTCGAGCAAGGTTGTGAAAAATAGGGTTCAGTCTCAGACACTTTCCAGGAAAAGGAATTCTGACGAGAGAGTAAAGTTTGTTGCAGGAACAAAGTAAATGTCTTCAGCCTTTCCAATATTTAATTGAAGGACATTGCTGTTCACCCAGTGCAAGATTTCTGACAAACCGTGTGACAATCCAGAGACAACTGAGGAACGAGGGATGTGAGGGTGAGGTCGAGTTTGGTGTCTTCAGCACCAATATTGAAACTGACATTCTGGTTTTGGATGATGTCACTGGCAGACAGAATGTAAGTGAGAAATAGACCTTTCGAGATAAATGGAGGCACTGCTGCAGAAATTGCAATAGAATCGACTGATGGTGATATTCCGGCGATGATTATAAAATTAAGAATGGAAGCAGATGATTGTAGTTCCAGACTCGGGGACGATGGTGGAGAGATTTGGAGGATTGACTGATCAACTCAGTCAATTGCTGCAGACAAGTCGAGAACTCGAGGAGGAAAAGTTAATGTTTATTTCAGTCATGCAGGATGCCATTTGTGATATTGATAAGAACTGATATGGTTCTGTGGCAGTGACGGATGTCTGATTGGAGGACTTCAATCGTGGAATTCCGGAAAAGATAGGCACAAATTAAGGAGGGAACAAGAAAAGGCAAGAGCTTGGGATGGAAACTGAGTTTGGAAATCGATTAAAGAAAGGGTTATAAAATAAAAGCAAAAAGTGCTGGAAATACTCAGCAGGTCTGGCTGCATTTGTGGAGACAGCAACAGAGTTAACGTTTCAGGTCAATGAGCTTTCATCAGAAATGGTAAAGGGTAGAAATGTGATAGATTTTAAGCAAATAAAGCGGGGGTGGGGCAAAAGAGGACAAAATGGAAGGTGTTGAAAGGCCAGAGGGTCACAGAGAATAACTGACAAGGAGATCATGGGGAAAGACAAAAAGAGTGTTTTAATGGCGTGGTGCAACATCACATGTTAGTGCAGAGATGGTGTTAAAAGACTGAATAATGAAAGCTCTAGCCCAAAGTACAAACATGAATAAAAACAGTGGGCAGGAACATGGTGAAAAAAATGAATGATGAAACAAAGTAAAATAATAAAAATAAAAATGAAAGATGAAGTGAAAAATAAAAAAAAGTGGGGGTCAGTCATGCTCTGAAATTATTGATCTCAATGTTCAGTCCACAAGGCTGTAGAGTGCCAAATCGGTAAATGAGATGCGGTTCCTCGATCTTGTGTTGATGTTCACTGGAACATTGCAGCAATCCGAAGACAGATATGTGGGCATGGCAGCGGGGGTGTGTGTAGCAATAGTAAGCGACAGATAGATCAGGGTCATGTTTTCGGACTGAACAGAGGTGTTTGGAAATGCACTTACCTAATCTGGGTTTGGTCTCCCCAATGTAGAGGAGAGCGTAATGTGAGCGGCGAATACAGTTTACTAATTTGAAAGATGCACAAGTAAATGGCTGCTTCATCTGAAATGAGTGTTTTGAGGCCTGGTTAGTGAAGAGAGAGAAGGTAAAAAGGCAGGTATTACACATGCTGCAATTGCATGGGAGGGTGCTGTGGGAAGGGTATGAGGTGGTGGGGGCAATGGAGGACTGGATCAGGATGTTGCAGTGGGAAGGATCCCCTCGAAAGGATGACAGAGAGAGGAAGATGTATTTGGTGGTGGCATCACGCTGGATGTGGCTGAAATGGCGCAGGATAATCATATGTATGTGCAGGCTGGCGTTGTGCAAAGTGTGGACAAGAGAATCCCTGTCACGGTTCTGGGAGGGAGAGAAAGCTGTCAGGGCGCAGGTGCAGGAAATGGGCTGGACACGTTGAGGGCCCTATCAACCACAGTAGAGATGAATCCTCGGCTGTGGAAAAAGGCGACCATATTAGAGGCGCTGTTGCGCACAGTGAATAGACACAAGGTTAAACACATGTTCTGGGGGAAACTGCACAGTGAATAGCCTCAGGTCTGAACACAGGGTCCGGGAAAATCTGCACACTAAATCTTCCCAAGATTAAAACAGGGCCCAGGGGAACCTGCACAGAGAATAATCACAAGTTTAAACACAGGGCCGGGGGGAAGCTCCACATTGAATTGTCAAAGGATTAAAGACAGTTCCCGGGGTAAGCTGTACAGTGAATAGCCCCAAGTTTGATCTCAGGGCCCAGGGAAACTTGCACAGAGAATAGTCACTTGTTTAACACAGGGCCCGGGGGAAGCTGCGCAGTGAATAGGCACAAGTTTAAACACAGGGCCCGGGGAATCCTGCTCAGTGAATAGTCACAAGCTTAAACACAGGGCCCGGGGAATCCTGCTCAGTGAATAGTCACAAGCTTAAACACAGAGCCCGGGGCAACCTGCACTGAGAATAATCACAAGTTTAAAGACAGGGCCCGGAGGAATCCTGCACAGAGAATAGTCAGAAGTTTAAAGACAGGGTCCGGGGAAACTGCACAGAGAATAGTCACATGCTTAAACACAGGGCCTGAGGCAAATTCGCACAGTGAGTAGTCAAAGGATTAAAGTCAGGGCCCCGGGGGAAGCTGCACAGTGAATAGTCACAAGTTTTAACAGAGGACCTGGGGAATCCTGCACAGTGAATAGTCACAAGTTTAAACACAGGGAGCGGGAGGGAGCTGCACAGTGGATAGTCACAAGTTTAAACACGGGGGTCGGGGGATCCTGCAGAGAGAATAGTCACAAGTTAAAAAACACAGGGCGAGGGGACAAGCTGCACAGAGAATAGTCACAAGATTAAACACTGGGCCCGGGGTTCCTGCAAAGTGAATAGTCACAAGTTTAAACACAGGGCTCGGGAGGAAACTGCATTGTGAATGCTCACAAGTTTAAAAACAGCTCCCGGGGGATCCTGCAAAGTGAATAGTCACAAGATTAATCACAGGGGTCATGAGGAAGCCGCACAGTGAATAGTCACAAGTTTAAACACTGGGCCCGGGGAATCCTGCAGAGTGAATAGTCACAAGTCAAAACACATGCGCGGGGGATCCTGCACAATGAATAGTCACATGTTTAAACAAAGGGCCCGGTGGACCCTGCACTGTGAATAGTCACAAGATTAAACTTAGGGCCCGGGTATACCTTCACAGTGAATATTCACAACATTAAACACAGGGCGCCGGAGGAACCTGCACAGTGAATCGTCACAAGATTAAACACAGGGCCTGGGGGAACTTGCACAGTGAATAGTCACAAGATTAAACACAGGGCCTGGGAGATCCTGCACAGTGAAAAGTCGCAAGATTAAACACAGGGCCCGGGGCGAAGCTGCACAGTGAATAGTCACAAGATGAATAACAGGGTGCACGAGGAAGCCGCACAGTGAATAGTCATAAGTTTAAACACAGGACTCAGGGGATCCTGCAATGTGAATAGTCACAAGTTTAAACACAGGGCCCGTGGGATCATGCACATTGAATAGTCACAATTTTAAAGACAGGGCCCGGGTGATGCTGCACAGTGAATAGTCACAAGTTTAAGCACAGGGCCCGGAGGATCCTGCACAGTGAATAGTCAAATGTTTAAACACAGGGACGGGGGAATCCTGCAGGGTGAATAGTCACAAGTCAAAACACAGGGCCCGTGGGATCATGCACATTGAATAGTCACAATTTTAAAGACAGGGCCCGGGTGATGCTGCACAGTGAATAGTCACAAGTTTAAGCACAGGGCCCGGAGGATCCTGCACAGTGAATAGTCAAATGTTTAAACACAGGGACGGGGGAATCCTGCAGGGTGAATAGTCACATGTTTGAACAAAGGGCCCGGGGGATCCTGCACAGTGAATAGTCACAATTTTAAAGACAAGCCCCGGGTGATGCTGCACAGTGAATAGTCACAAGTTTAAGCACAGGGCCCGGAGGATCCTGCACAGTGAATAGTCAAATGTTTAAACACAGGGACGGGGGAATCCTGCAGAGTGAATAGTCACAAGTCAAAACACAGGGCGCAGGGGATCCTGCACAGTGAATAGTCACATGTTTGAACAAAGGGCCCGGGGGACCCTGCACTGTGAATAGTCACAAGATTAAACTTAGGGCCCGGGTAAACCTTCACATGCAACCTTTTCATGTTCATTAATCTTTGAAGGTGGCAGAACATATTAAGAGATTGGTTAGTAAAGCAAATGCGATGTTGGCCTTCATAAATAGAGGCACTGAGTACAAAAGCAGGGAAGCTGTGCTGAACATTCATAAACTGGTTAGACCTCAAATGGAATAGTTCAGTTCTGGTTACCAAAGTTCAGGAAGGATGTGAGGGTCCTTGAGAGGATGCAAAGGAGATTTACTGGAATAGTTCCAGGGTCGAAGGACTTTAGTTAGAAAGTTATGTTGGAAAAGCTGGGGTTGTTCTCCTTAGAACAAAGAGGATTGAGGGGAGATTTCATAAAAGTGTGCAGGATTATAACAGGCTTATATAAGTTAGACAAGCAAAAGCTGTTTCAATTAACAAATTCTACAAGGTCTACAGGACACAGATTGGAAGTTTTGGGTAAGAAATGCAGGGGTTACATGAGGAAGAACTTTTTTTACACAGCAGGTAGTAATGACCTGGAACTCGCTGCCCACAAGGTGGTAGTAGCAGATTTCAAGAGGAAGTTGGCTGTCCACTGGAGGGAAGCAGACTTGCAGGGCTACAGGGATCCAGATGGGGAATTAGAGTAACAGCATAGCTCCATAGACAGTCTACATACACTCGATGGGCCGAATTTCCTTCTTCGATGCATAAATTACTCTGTGACTCAACATTGAGATGCCTTCCCCTAAAGGCTAGAGAGCAGTGCAGCATCTTGTCGGGTGTGTGATATACCTGACAAAGCTCCTACCCAGACTTTCTCATGTTGCAGAACCAAGTAGAAAATTGACAGACAACAATATTCACTTTGAGTGCCGGGAGCACTACACTCAAACACTGTGTGAGCTCAAACAACTTCTCAGACCAGCTCCAGAGTTGAAGTATTATAGCTTGCAATAAGATGTCACAATGCAATGTGATGTATCAGAGCAAGGACTAGAACCCACTCTTCTTCAGAATGGCCTCACATGCCTTGAGCAATGCAGAAAGCAACTATGCTCAAATCGAGAAGGAATGCTTGGCCATAGTTTTCAGCAGATAGGAAAGTCACTGTGCAAACTGATCACAATCTACTGGTTCAAATCTTTAGAAAAGCCATTGCAGTGCATCAACGAGGCTTCAAAGAATGACACTGAAATTACAGAAACACCAGTTAGATTCAGATACTGTTCTGGGAAGGCGATATACACAGCTGCCTGGTTGAGTAGAGTCTGCATACATAAACCCTGTAGCAGAAAAACTGATCCAGTTTACAACAAAATTGAACAGATGGATCAAGCAGACTATCTGAGAGTACGTGATGTGACATTCATCCAGCTCCAGAGATCGAGACTTTGAGGATCAGACATTACAAACGCGCTCATCCATGGTGATCAATGGATGGTGAGATGACAGAGCAGAAGTACCAGTCTCAGTTTGAGTGTACTTCAATTTCAAAACGTAGATATTAATTCAGAATTAAATTCTCTGCAACGGCATGAAAGTCATTGTGCCTAAAGCAATGCAGCCACAACAGTCAACAGTAGATGCTTGCATCAAACAAGTCAGAGATGTTCTCTTCTGACCAGGAATAGTCAGACAATGAAAAGAACACCAACAACACTTAAAGACAGTTAAAACATATGCATATCTTATATCTGCTCTTCTCAAGCACTTTGCCTCATTGATAAAGATAGTTGCAGCAGGGATAATTTCTTGCTTGTCTCCAAGGGGGCGGATCAAAGCACTCTCCGCTGCGTCGCTTTACGTAACCCTTTTGTTTTGATGGAAAAGAACTAAACTCCATTTTAAATGGTTTTTTTTATCCTTAAATAAGAGGTTTCTAATCCAAGGATTATTTTTTTTTTCAAACAAAGATGATTCCAAATTCCAATTCACTGCAATAATATTTAAAAATCAAAACTGTCAATGTTATATGAGTGAGTCCTCTGTCCGGAACTGAAGACTCCTCCAAAACATGACATAATAAACTTGAAAGTTCATTGTGGCAACAAATGAAATTTCTAGTTCTTCAACTTAAACAGGTCAATTAACATTAACAGTATTAATTCAGTTCAGACTTATTAATTTATACTACTTATTAACTACAGACAGAACAGTAAATAAGCACGTGCTTATTTTAAAAGATAGGCACATTACGTCATTTTTCTTGTTCTTCAGGTGCCTTTCAAATGACTGTAATAAAACCAAAAACTGAAGAAAAAGTTATTTAACATTCTTACATCAAAAGATTTCACTCTAGTTCCTTGCACAAACTTTAATCTTTCCCATTATCTCCTATTATTTTTTTTATCCTTCTCTCCCTTAAAACAATATTCAATTCCTGACATTTGCTACTTAAAACAGTCAGTAAAACATGTCTTTAATTTAATCTCAAAAAAACTACAAGAGATTTTAACCTGGAACTCCAATTAAAGCAGGAGTGGTAAACTTCAAATTGGATTTCTGCCAAACATCTTCAGACCTTCAAGGCTGAAGCTTATCTCTTTGAAAATTGTTCATTGCCTTTTCACAGATGCAAAACCAAGTTTTAAAATAAAAATAAAATTTTAACTTAAAATATAATTCAATTTTATATCCCATTCCTGGGTGTACAACACTAAATCGAAATGAACACACTCAACAATCACTTTTCACACTCATTCAATTCCAAATTACTTCAAAAATTTATTTATGTAATGGGTTACGAATTCAAAATATCAAATCTCTTTCAGAAGTCCCTGTCCCGATGTCAAGGAACACACACAGGTTCAACTAATTCACAACCAAAACATGACTCAAGGTTCCCACAAAATATACACTTGTATGAATAGAAAAAGTAACAGACTCATTCTCTCATCATTAAGGACAGACAATAAAGAGTTAACGACAGTCAGTTCTGCAGAACACAAGTTCTGCAGAACACAAACGGTACATCCCAGGCATTCAATTCATTCGCGGAAGCTTCCAACATTCTCACAGTCGAATCAAAGACACAGTAACTTGTTTTTACTCTAAAACATACCTATCTTTAAAACACATATTTACCGTGGCGCTTCTGCGTCTCCTTCGAGGGGTCAAACGGACGTGGGTGGCCTTTCTCCAGAGGACACGAATTACTTGTCCCCGGGGGCGACTCTTCCCTCTTGGAAGCCGTTGAGTCCAGATTTCCTTCTACTTTCTCAAAATCCTTCTTCACTTTGAGTTCTTTTCTATGAATCAAGTAGCATTAAAACAAAAGAAAACGAACAAGACACAAGAAAACGAATAGGCACAGTAACACAAAGGACGAACCACACACAAGGAGATGAACAGGCGCAGTTAATGTTAAATTCTCAAGGTCTGCTAACCGGCTCACCCCTGGGCCTCAGGCCACGCTTTCTCGTTCTCCCTTTTGTCCCACAGCCTTTTTCTCCGCGGCTAGATCAGCTCGTGTACTCAGAAGCAACGATCACGTGCCTGTCAGGTCAATTTCGTATTAAATTTAGTTACAGCCCAGTCGTTCCTGTCCTAACCCTTTTGTCTCACACCTCACATCTCCACCCGGTGGAGGACCAGCTCGTGCAGACTCAAGTTAGGACGAATACTCACTCCAAATTCACTAAAATTTACTGGATTTTCTACTTAGGTTCATTTAGGATCCCGTACAAAAGGGATCCTGCCAACTACGCCAAACTGTTGGAGAAATCCAGATTATGCCAAATTGTTGAACACATTCTCCGGACTCAGACTTTGAGAATAAACACTTTATTGCATGATATCATGGGGTACACACCTTCCCTAAAGGCGGTTCAGTGCTACTCCACCGGACAAAGGAACATCCACAACGGATATACAATTACTTAGCACCTCCCGGCTGGACATAATCCAATCATAACGGTTATTGATTACATACATTATACATATTACCAATTAGATGACTCATTCGGCATCATGTGGCTACGTGATCAGCTCATGCAAGCCACCTGAGCATCTCTGATGTTTCTCAGACCCCATCAATTATCCTGTCACCTCCATCAAACAACTTGCATTCCTGAGTGCTTGGCGCAGTCTGCAGTTACACTGATAAGAGGGGCCCAGCTCGGAGTCTGTGCTATGCTGTACCATGCTCAAAACAGCAAGCTAAGTAACTTGTCCCACAATGCCTGGGGTAAATACTCCATTTTGTACCAATATGTAGCTGTACTTTCAACTTATATATGAGAGTGTATATATATCCATATTCACTAAGATTATATTAATCTACTTCCTCAAATAACAGTTGCAGAAGTAAAAGCTCAGCTAAACTGCTCCCACAAACTGGATATGACACCTATCATGAAACAAGAACTATGCAGTTTGATAAGTATGCTTACTGACTTGATCAATTAAATATATCTGTAGAAGAAAACATTTATATTTGAAAACAATTTTTTTTCCTGATATTCCACTGGACATATTTATTCTTAATTGCTTTGGCACCCTGGGAATGTTGAGGTGAATTGTCTACGACAGTTGACATTGTTGATAAGAAGATGAAACGTTGCTTGAACAACTGCTTTGTATCTACAAGGATATGTTATGAAATGTTAACTCGTGGAGCCGAGTAAATAAGAGATGGACATGCTTTTAACGTACACCACTCCAATTACAGAGGTGAGGTGACAGCAGATGAACCTCATGTTAAACTAATGGAAGAGGTAGTTCAAAACATTTCATAATAAGGAATCGGAAGCTCAAAAGATGGAAGCTCAGAGTCTTTGCTGGTACAGTTTACAATGGTGTCTGTGGTGTAATTATCCTGAAACACAGTTCAACGTCATGTCAATTCAGAGACAAGGAAAAAAAAGCATCGCCTGTGCTGGCAACATTCAAGGAATGTTGAATCTTGAAGGAGAAGAAACTTCCATGTTGTGCTCAGTGCTTTTTTACTAATATTTATAACACCTTGCTCGATAAATTATACTGGATTAATATGTAGCCGTTATTTGTAACTTGTTAGGTCAGGCACAACTGAGGACCCCATTGTAATAAATTAAAAATTCAGAACTGAGAATTTTTAAATGGGGACAGACGTTGAAAAAGGCTAAAACGAAATGACTGGTTGTGAAGTTGAGTGGAATCTTGCTCTGATTAGTCTGACCAACTTTTTTCATTCAAGGAAGGGAATCCATAAGGGGAACAACCAGACATAGATCTGCAAGACCTGCGAATAAGATGTCATTTGAATTACCATATAAAAGATTTGGTCAAAAGTAAAGAACGAATATCAGTGGAAAAGAGGAATAGTTTAGTATTTTAAGCTTCCAAGAACCATAGAATCATAGAAACATAAAATGTTTAAGGCACAGAAAGAGGCCACTTTGACCCATTGTGTCTGTGCCAGATGGAAAAGGATCCATCCATTCCAATCCGCCCTTGCAACATTTAGTTCTTAGCCCTGCAGATTATGGTAGCTGAGGTACATATCCAGACTCCTTTTTAATGAGTTGAGAGCCTCTGCCTCAACTACCCTTTCAGGCAGTGAGGTCCAGATTCCTACAACCCTCTCGGTGAAAAAAGTTTTTCCTCATCTCCCTTCTATTTTTCTAGCAATCAGTTTAAAGCGATGTCCCTCGTCACTGACCTCTCTGCTAATGCGAAGAAATCCTTTACCTCCACTCCAGCCGGGCTCCTCAAGATTTTGCACATTTCAATCTGAACTCCTCTCAGCCTTCTCTGTTCCAAGGAGAATAACAACAGGCTGTCCAATCTTTCCTCCTACCTGCATTTTTCCAGTCCCAGCAACATCCTTGTAAATCTCCTCTGTACCCTCTCTAGTGCAATTACATCCTTTCTGTAATGAGGTGACTGGAACTGCACACAGTACTCAAGTTGTGGCCTAACCAATGAGTTATACAGTTCCAGCATAACCTCCCTGCTCTTATGTTCTATACTTCGGATAATAAAGGAAAAGATTCCATATGCCTTCTGAACCACGTTATCGACCTGTCCTGCTCCATTCAGGGATCTGTGACATTGACTCCAAGGTCCCTCATTTCCTCTACACATCTCAGTATTTTCTCATTCATCGTGTACTTCTTTGTCTTGTTTGACCTCCCAAAATGCATCAGCTCGCATTTCTTTGGCTGGAAATTCCATTTTGTCACTTTTGACCCCATATGACCAGACCATCAATATCTTCCTGCAGCCTGCAGCTATCCTCCTTGCTATCTACAAAACAGCCAATCTTCGTCTTGCCTGCAAACTTCTTGATCATGCCCCTTACATTTACGTCCTAATCGTTAAGATATACCACAAAAAGCAGGGGACCCAGTACTGAGCCCCGCGGAATACCACTGGAAACAGCCCTCCAGTCATTAAGACACTCATCAACATAGAACATAGAACATAGAGCAGTCAAGCACAGTACAGGGCCTTCGGCCCTCGATGTTGTGCCGAACCTTTAACCTACTCGAAGATCAAACTAACTACCTACCCTTCATTCTACTCTCATCCATGTACCTATCTAAGAGTCGCTTAAAAGTCCCGAATGTACCTGCTTCTACTACCACCACTGGCAGCGCATTCCACGCACCCACCACTCTCTGTGTAAAGAGCCTACCTCTGAGATCTCCCCGAAACCTTCCTCCAATCACCTTAAAATTATGCCCCCTGATGATAGCCCTTTCCACCCTGGGAAAAAGTCTCTGGCTATCCACTCTCTCTATGCCTCTCATCATCTTGTACCCCTCTATCAAGTCACCTCTCATCCTTCTTCGCTCCAATGAGAAAAGCCCTAGCCCCCTCATTCTATTACCCTTTGTTTCCAGTCACAAAGCCAATTTTGTATCCACCTCGGATTTTGTAATAATTACAGTTTCTAAATTACCACATATATCGGGATTGAATGAACTGATCTAGCTCCAAGCCGAAAGGACCTTGTGGTCTTTGTTTCTCTAAATAAGTGGACCATATGATCACAGAGATTAATCAACTTCAGCACCTTAAGAGTTTTGCAACATTTGTGACAGCATGGTAATATTTTTATCTGAAGACTTGGCCTTCTTTTTTTAAAAAGTCAAGAATTGGCATTAATTCATTCATACATTTGTTTCTATTTGTTATCTTTCTAGAGAAAGTCTTTGTAATTATTTGTAGTCAGCTTGCATAACAACTGTTGACATTACTGTCTCTGATAAATTCATCTGCTACCACGAATGGTATTTTATAATGACTAACGTTACTTAATCCTTATAATAGTTAATGACTGGACTCATTAAGAAAGGAATTAGTCAATTTCATACTTTGTGAATGATAATATGATTAGCAAATAGTTTGTAACTTTTCCTGGGATTCACAGTTAAACATCCATCTACAATATAAACGTGTTAAGGTGGTGTAAAATCAGTTGAGATGCATTTATCTGAAAATGGGCAACTATTTTGTAGCAACTTGCAATCAGTCATTTGAGTTATAAGATAATCCAGTTTCTGTTTTCACCGAACTAACATCAAGCAATTAGGAGAGAAAATATTTGAGTCTGACCACTGGGATTTAGAAGTTCAACAACAGCTGAGACAAAGATAAAGGAATGATTACTGGAGGAATCAAATGAATAGACAAACAAAACATGGCAAGGCCTGGAATCAAATGGAATGATGATTCTTGAAACAAAAAAAAGCATTTTAAATATTGTATTGGATGATAAAGTTTCTTCAACGCTCAACAGTTGTTACAGAATAACTCCAAGTAGCGGGGTTGGTAAGTAAAGGGAAAGGGAAAGGTCGATAGTTTTTTAATATCGTAGGTAGTTTTTTGGGGGAACCAAGGTCCCGAGTGTCAATAATCTAATTGTCGGGTAATTTAAGGGTATAAATTAAGGGTAAGTTGTGGCAGGGCATCTCAACAACCTGGAGTGATCCTCCTGAGCGATATGGGAAATCAGGGACACTTCCAGTGTCCAGGGCGAACACGTGTGCAGGAGGTGTCTCCAGCCGCAGCTACTCGAAATCCTCGTTTCCGATCTGGGGCGGCGGTTGGGGACCCTGTGGAGTATCTGCGAGGCTGAGATCATCATGGGTAACAGGGAGGTGGTCACACTGCAGTTAAGGACTGCTCATGCAGAAAAGGAATGGGTAATCCCCACAGGCAGAGTAGAAGAACTAGGCAGAAAGTGCAGGAGTCCCCTTGGTCCATCTCCATATCTAGCAGATGTTCCGCTTTGGATACTGTTGGGGGAGAAAGCTTCTCAGGGGAACGCGGCAAGAGCTAGGTCAGTAGCACCACGGGTGGCTCAGCTGCACAATGGGGAGAAAAAAGAGTGGGAGAACTTTAAAGATAGGGGATTCTATCGTAAGGGGTACAGACAGGAGTTTATGTGTCCGCAAATGTGACTCCAGCATTGTATGTTGCTTGCTGGAAGCTCGTGTCAAGGATGTCATGGAACGGCTGCAAGACATTCTGAAAGGGAGAGTGAACAGTCAGAGGTTGTGGTACACATTGGTACCAACGACATAGGTAGAAAGAGGGATGAGGTGATGCAACAAGTATTTAGGATGCCAGGTAGCAGATTAAAAAGCAGGACCTCAAACGTTCTAATCTATGGATTGCTCCCACTGCCACGTGTGAATGAGTATAGGAATAAGAGGATAGAGCAGATGACTGCATGGCACGAGGGAGGGCTTTAGTCTCCTGGATCACTGGCTCTGGTTCTGGCAAAGCTGGGACCTGTACAAGTTGGACGGGTTGCACCCGAACCGGAATGGGACCAACATCCTTGCTGGGAGGTTTGCTAGCCCTGTTTGGGGGTGGGTGGGGTGGGGCGGCGGGTGGTTAAACTAATTTGGCAGGTGGATGGGATACAGAGTGGAGGTACAGTAGGGGGTGATGTACAGTCAAATATGGAAGAGAAAGTGAGTGAGCCTGGAAGGCTCAGCAAATATAGACCAGGACCCTTGACCGGTTTCCTTCGACATGAATCAATGAGTCATTCCAAGGCTGGCGGGAGGGTTCAGGGGAGACCAGAGAGAACCGCGACCTTTTTCGAAACAGGACACCAACATTGCAGTGATATTAATAAAACCTATAGGATGACAGAGGGAGGCCATTCGGCCCCATCCAGCTTGTCCCACCCATTGGCTCAGGTCATGGCTGACTTGCTCCCTATCCACATCAAGCTGTCTCGGCTCCGTAAACATTAATACCCTTTCCTATCAAAGCTCTACCAATGATCAGGCATTAATGCCACTGCCTGATAACACTGGGGAATTCCTTTCCTCAGCCTCTGTGCATGTCTATCTCTCATACCTGCTTAAAGACATTCCTTAAAACTAAGATTTTTGACCAAGCTTTTGGCCATCAGCCATAATCTCTCCTTATGTGGGTTTGGTGTCAGATTTTGTTTTATAATGCACCCTGCGTATGATCTTTGGGATTTTATTATTATTACTCGCCTTCTCCCTCACCCCATCTTTCTCTCTCTCTCCTCGCCTCTAAGAAAAGTATATCCTTCCTGAAGACCAACATTTAACAGTTTCTCACCATTTGAAAAACGTTCTGTTTCTATTCTTCCTGCTGAAGTGAAGAAACTCACATTTCTCCACATGATATTCCAGCTGCCAATTTTTTGCCCAGTCACTTAACCTGTCATTCTTCCTTTGCAGTCTCTTTGTACCCTCCTCACAGCTTACTATCCGACCTGACTTTGTATCATAAGCCCATATAAACCTAACATCGGCTGTGTTTGAGAGAGCCACTTTTGTCCTGACAAGTATTAAGAGACAACTCGTTGATATTTTGTGCAAGCTATTTCTGTCTGTTCATCGGAGTTGTTAAGATGAAAGATCTTTAATAAGAGATTATAGGAACGTATGAAGATAGAAACTGGAGTCGGCTATTCAGCCCCTTTAGCCTGTCTCACCATTCAATGAGATCATGGCTGATCTGCAGCCCAACTTCATATACCTGCCTTTGGTCAATATCCCTTATTATCTTAGCTTAACAAAAAACTATCTCAGATTTAAGCTAACAACTATACTAGCTTCAATTGCTGTTTGTGGGAGAGAGTTCCAAACCTCTACCACTCTTTGCGTGAAGAAGTGCTTCCTAACATCTCTCCTGAATGGTCTGGCCCTAACATTTAGACTATGTCCCCTCGTTTTAGTATCTTTCAAAATGGATAACCTCACACTTGCCCACCTTGAAATCCATCTGCCACAGTTTTGCCAACTCACCGAGTCTGTCAATATCTTTTTGTAACTTTATACTATCATGTAGACTGTCTACAATGCCGCCTAACATTGTACCATCAGAAAATCTCTCTCTCTCTCTCTCTCTCTCTCTCTCTCTCTCTCTCTCTCTCTAATGGATACAGTTATAATGTAGGGAAGTGTAAAGTTGTTCACTTTGTCGTAAAATAGAAAAGCATATTTTTATTTTTTGATGTGGGAAACTGGTAAGTGCTGATGCTTAGAGAGGCATGAGAACAATTGTAGAGGGAACAGACACAGTTAACAGTGCAGCTGGGTATTAAGCAGGCAAATGTCTTGTTGGCTTTAATTATAAGGGGTTTGGAGTAAGAAATTTTGAAAAGTTGCTAAAATTGCCTCAAGGCTTTGGTGAGACCGCACCTGGAATACTGTGTGCAGTTTTGGTCTCCACATTTAACAAACGATATACTTGCACTGGAGGCGCTTAGAGACGTTTTACTAAATTGGTTCCTGGGACGAGGGCGTTGTCCTATGATGAGAGGTCAAGTACATTGGGTCTATATTCTGTGGAGCATAGAAGAATGAGAGGTGATCTAATTGGGAGAAACAAGATGCTGAAAGGACTCTGGAATCTGAGAGATTGATCCACTGGTCGTGGAATCTGGAATGTGTGGCAGTCTCAGGATAAGGGGCCAATCATTGAGGACTGAGATGTGGAGAAATTACTTCAGTCAAAGTTTTGTGAATCTTTGGAATGCTCGACCCCAGAGGGTTGTGGATGTTGCGATGTTGAATACATTTAAGGCTGTCAAAGATAGATTTTGATTTCGCAGGGAATCAAGGGGTATGGGAGTGGGCAGGAAAGTGGAATTGAAACCCATGATCAGCCATGATCGTATTGAATGGCGGAGCAGCCACGATGGGCCATATCGTCTAAGTCTGATACTATTCCTTGTTCTTTTGTGTACTTGTGATGTTATAATATGATAATTAGAAAATAATGGCACGATTGGGCATAGTCAACACGGATGTATGAAAGAGAAATCAATGTTTAACAAACCAGTTGGTCTTTTAAGGATGTAACTCGCAGAATATATAAGGGGGAACCAGTGGATGTGTTATATTCCCAGAAAACCTTTGATATGGTCACACACAATAGATTTGTAAACAAAATTACAGCAGATGGGAATGGGGCTATACATCGGTATGGATTGACAACTTTTAAAGGACAGGAAACAGAGAATAGGATAGGCAGAATTTGACTACTGGGGTACGGTAACGATCTATGCTTGGGTCCCAGACATTCACAATCTATATTAATGAATTGGATGTGGTGATTAAATGTAATATTTCTAAGTTTGCAGCTGACACAAAACTAGGCTAAAGTTCGAGCTGCGATGAGGATGCAATGATGCTTCAAGGGATTTTGCACAGATTTAATGAGTGTTCAAAAGTTCAGCAGATGGAATACAATGTAGAGAAATGTGAGGTTATACACTTCGGTAGGGAAAAACAGGAATACGGTGTATTTCTTAAATGGTGAGTGGCTGGCAAGTTGAAATTCAAAGGGACTTGGGTGTCATTGTTCATGAATCACTGAAAGTCAGCATTCAGGTACAGCAAGCAGTTAAGAAGGGACATTGCCTTTTGTGCAACAGGATTTGGGAAGAGAACAAAACATGTCTTACTGCAGTTTTTGGAGCCTTGGTCATTCCACGCCTGTAGCTTTGATTACATTTCCCCCCCCCCCCCCTTACCTAAGGAAAGATATACTTGCCATAGAGGGAGTACAACGCAGACTCACCAAACTAATTCCTGGGTTGGAGGAATTTTCCTTTGAGGAAAGATTAAATAGACATGACCGATATCCTCTGCAGTTTAGAAGAATGAATGGTGATATATTTCAAACTGAGTGAATTATTACACGGCTTTCCAGGGAAGATGTATGCAGGATGGCTTCACTGGCCGGGATGTCGGGGGGTCGGGGGTGGGGGTCTAAAGCCCGGGGGAATAGTCACAGATTAAGAGATAGACCATTTAGAACTGAGATGAGGAGGAATTTCTTCACTTAGATGGTCGTAAATCTTTGGTATTCTCTGCCCCAGTGGGCTGTGGAGGCTCAAGGCGTTGACAATGTTCAAGACATAAATCAATAGATTTGTGCATGTTGAAAACATCAAGGAATACAGGGATAGTACAGGAAAATATTCTTGAAGTAGCAGATCAGCTCGAAGGGCCTGTTCCTGATCTTTGTGTTCAACATTCCAACCAAATGGCAACAAGCTATGTACATGTTTAAGACAATGATATCTCGCTGGGCAGTGCATGGATTGAACGGGGAATCATGGCGTTATTCGCACTCTGCTCTTAACATCCTATATAACAAGACTCCAAGACTCCTTCTCCCAGGGATACTAATATTAATGTGAACACAAGCTTGTAGCAGAATATCAGGAAACGATGTTTTTTTAAATATAGCTGTTTTGGTCGACAGACATGGTTGATAAACCAAAGCAGTTAATTAAATACAACCTACCAAAAAGTGCAAGGTTATCGATTAAAGTTAAACCAACATTCTCAGTTAAAATTGCTGAGTTCAACCTTTTTGTTTAGTTCTTTAAAGCTGACAGAGAGTACTTGGATAGCAACTGGCGCAAGTAAAACCGATACAATTGCTTGAATAAAAGCAAAATACTTCGGATGCTGGAAATCTGAAACAAAAACAAAAAATGCTGGAACCACTCAGCAGGTCTGGCACCGTCTGTGGAAAGAGAAGCAGAGTTAACGTTTCGGGTCAGTGACCTGCTGCCAGACCTGCTGAGTGGTTCCATCATTTCTTGTTTTAAGACAATTGCTTGAAGCCAGACGGTTCGGCACCTTTAAGGCAATATCAGTTAGCAAGACCAGTTCCTTTCATGCAGCTGCTTTAACCGTTAATTCTCTCACTATCAGATATTCAAACAGAACTGTTTAAAAGATGGTTAAGATAAAACCCGAAAATGTTACTTCAAATTCACACAGAACCATACAAATTCGTCCTATTGCCAAACTATCACAGTTCCCACCTCCAGGAAAAACTGTACTAACATTGGTTCCTGGCATAATCTAACTTTTATCTGACTCTATTCGCATAAGATTATGATAATGGACCAGCATCGTTGTAAGCACAAGTAAGAAAATCGGTTGGAAGTGTTCGATTATGTGTTGAAAAACTGAAGAATTTATATCCCATGGCATAGGATCAGGTAAATATTTATTGTTCTCGCCCCAAACTGGGACAGTACCAAGAAAAACTCTGCTCCAAGTCAGTTTGATTGACCACGACTTTCAGTGTGGACATTAGTCCATTAAGAAGTTTGATTCCACTGGACGTCAGACTTTTTCGTGATTAACATACCCCCTACACTTTCTATACTCCTCTCGTGCCTCCGCTGCTTTCAGCGCTCTGAATCTGCAATAAGCCTATTTTGTTTCCTTATCCATTCCTCTGTATCCCGTCACATCCATGGTTCCCTGGACTTTTGCTCCTATCCTTCACTTTAACGGAAACATGTTGACTCTGAACTCTCACTGTTTCCTCTTTGAATGATCCCCACTGGTCTGATGTAGACTTTCCTAGAAATAACTGCTCCCAGTCCACTTTGGCCAGATGCTGTTTTATCATATTGAAATCGGCCTTCCTCAAAATCAGTACCTTTATTTCCAGTCCAAATTTGTCCTTTTCCAGAACTACCTTAAATCTTTCAGAGTTAAGTTCACTATCCCCGAAATGCTCTCCCACTGATACTTCGGCCACTTGACCGGCTTCATTCCCGAGGATTGGGTCCAGTACTGCCCCTTGTCTTATTGGACTTTCTCCGTGCTGGCTCAACAAGCTCTCCAATATGCATTTTAAGTATTCCACCCACTGTGAGCCTTTTGCACTAAGACTATCCCAGTTGATATTGGGGAATTTGAAATCCCTTACTATTATTACTCTATTATCTTACTCCTCTCTGAGATGTGCCTGCATATCTGCTCCTCTGTCTCTCCCAGTCTATTTGAAGATCCACAGTCCACTCCAGCCAAGTGATTGCCCCTTTTTTAACTTCTACCCAAAAGGCCTCATTTGGGGAAACTTCCAAGATGTCATCCCTCCTGAATGCAATAATTGACGCCTTGATCAACAGTGCAATACCAGCTCCTCTTTTAGCCCCTTCCGTATCAAGCCTGAAGATTCTATACCCTGGAATATTGAGCTGTCTGTCCTGGCCCTCCCTCAACCACGTCTCTGTGACAGCAATAATACTATGTTCCCAAGTGCTAATCAACGCCTTCAATTCATCAGCCTTACTAGTAAGACTTCTTGCATTTAAATAGATGCAATCCAGCCTTGCCTTTTTCACTTGTGCCTTGACAGGTCTATATTTGCTGTACCTTCCAGTCTGACTCAGTTTCTCTTCGATATTTGACAGTGCATCACCTCCTACTGTACCTCAACTCTGCATCCCATCCACATGCCAAATTAGTTTTACCACCCCCACCCCCAACCCCCTCACCAAAAAGCACTAGTAAACATCCCAGAAAGGATGTTGGTTTCATTCCGGTTCAGGTTCAACCCCTCCAACTTCTACAGGGCCCGCCTTTGCCAGAAACAGACCCAGTGATTCAGGAAACTAATTCCCTTCCTCCTGCACCATCTCCTGAGCCATGCATTCATCTGCTCTAACCTCCCATTCCTATACTCAATAGCAGGTGGCGCTGGGAGTAATCCAGAGTTTACAACGTTTGAGATCCTGCTTTTTAATCTGTTACCTAGCACCCTAAATACTTGTTGCAGGACCTCATCCCTCTTTCTACCTATGTCGTTGGTAATGTCCACCCTCCCCCTTCAGAATATCCTGCAGCCGTTCCGTGACATCCTTGACTCTCGCACCAGGCAGGCAACATGCCATCCTGGAGTCACGTTTGCGACCACATAAACGTCTGTCTGTACCCCTTACGATAGAATCCCCTATCACAATAGTTCTCCCACTCCTTTTCTTTCCCTCCTGTGCAGCTGAGCCACCCGTGGTGCCAGAGACTTGGCTCTTGCCGCATTCCACTGAGAAGCTATCTCCCCCAACATTATTCAAAGCAGAAATCTTAGATATGGAGGTGGACTAAGGGGACTCCTGAACTACCTGCCTACTTCTTCTACTCTGCCTGGCAGTCATCCATTTCCTTTCTGCGGTGTGATCACCCCCTGTACATGCTGTCCACGATGATTTCAACCTCGCGGATGCACCACAGTGTCCCCAGCCGCAGCAGCAGATTCGAAATGTGGATTTCAAGTATCTGCAGCTAGAAGCACCTCCTGCATGCGTATTCACCCTGGACACTGCAAGTGTCCCTGATTTCCCACATTGCAAACGAGGACCATTCCAGGTTCCCGAGCTGCCTTACCACGACTTACCCTTAATGTATACCCTTAAATTACCCAACAATTAGATCCTTTATAATCGGGACCTTGATTCCCTACTAAAAGCTGCCTACTACATTAAAACAAAACTGTTGACCTTTCCCCTTACCTTTAGTTGTGAACCCAGCTATTTGGAGTTGTTCTCTAACAACTGTCACTCACCAACTGTTGAGCGTTGAAGAAACGTTATTATCCAATACAATATTTAAGATGCTTCTTTTTTTTCAAGAATTAACATTCCATTTGATTCCAGGCCTTACCATGTTTTATTTGTCTATTCATTTGATTCCTTCAACAATCATTCCTTTGTCTTTGTCTCAGTTGTTGTTGCAGTTCTAAATCCCAGTGGTCATACTCAGATATTTTCCCTCCTATTTGCTTGAGATAAGTTAGGTTAAAACGGAAATTGTATTATCTTATAACTCAAATGACTCATTGCAAGTTGCTACAAATTAGTTGCCTATTTAAAGATAAATGCAACTCAACTGATGTTACCCTGCCTTAGAACATTTATATTGCAGATGGATGTTTAATTGTGAATTCAAGGAAAAGTTACAAACTATTTACTAATCATGTTATCATTCACAAATTTTATCATTCACTCATTAATTATTATGAGGATTAAGTAACGTTAGTCATTTTAAAACACCATTCCAAGAACCACCAATTCCCCACAGGACAAAATCTGCCTCCTCCTTAATCTCACTATTGTTGTTGACCATTCTTTATATTCTCCAGCTCATGAGTGGTGTGATCTGCACAAATTTTACATTTTCTTACCTTCTAAAATATCAGAACCTGAGTGACTGCTGATGATGAAGAATGTTATTATCTGCTAAAACTTCATTGACATTCCTCAGATTGAAGACTGTCACACCACCTGCATATCACCTCACTCGATGACAGTCATTATCCTTTCAAAGGAGTGCTGTTAATTCCTAAACTGTTACCATGTAAGTACATACAATTAAAACAAGAGATTATGCACGCTGGTTTATTATTTACCTCAGATACCCCTTTACTTTTGATAGGAAATGCACCGAGTAATACTGATTTTTTTATATCTAAGTTTCCCTAATTCAACTAATGGTGCTGTCAGTTGACAATATCTTTCATTTATATATCTTAAAGCAAGGTTTTTCCTCAGTATTCTGTATTCAATGGCATTCCCATTAACTTTTGTGAAAATTATGTATATTTATATCCCTTTAAACTCAAGTAGATTTCCTTTTGATTGCTTAGAATAGCAACTCATATTAATTTATTTATTATTGATTAAAAAGTCATGAACAATTATTTCCATGCTTCGTGGTTTCAGATGAATTTAACAGAGACAGTAATGTCTGCAGTTGTTATGGAAGCTGACTGCAAATAATTACAAAGACTTTCTGTGGAAAGACAACAAATCGAAACAAATGCATGAATGAATTAATGACAATTTCTGACTTTTGAAATAAAGAAGGCGAAGCCTTCAGATCAAAATATTACCATGCTGTCATAAATATTGCAAATATCTTAAGGTGCTGGAGTTGATTGATCTCTGTGACCATATCGTCCACCTATTTAGAGAAACAAAGAACACAAGGTCCATTCGGCTTGGAGCCAGATGAGCTGCTAGCTGAAAGGGTTAACTCTACTAGTTTTAAAGTGGTGAAGCAAAAGATCCCTGGATGTAATGACATCACACCTCTCTTTTTAAGGCAAAGGACAAAGAAACCCATGTTCAACCAATTCGAACCACTTTTTAACGAAAAAGAATACATAAGGGACAACATGCTTTTCCTTGAACAAGCCACTCTAAGACATTATTCATCCTCGCAACAGGGAGGCAACACATCATCCTGCAGTCTTGTTTGTGGACACAGAAACGCCTGTCTGCTCCCCTTACAATTGAATCTCCTATCACCATGGATCTCCACGTGTTTTTCCTGACCTGCTGCACAGCAGAGCCATCCGTGGCACCACGAACTTGGCTGTTGCTGCTTTCCCCTGAGAGGCATTCCTACCCTTCCCCCAACAGTATCCAAGGGGGTATATCTGTTAGAGGAGGCAATGGCCACAGGGGACTCCTGCACGACCAAGCTGCGCCTACTACTCCTCCTGGTGGACAGCCATCACTTTTCTACCTGTCCAGCCATGACCTGCAGTGTGACCACATCACTAAACAATCTATCCACGGCGTCCTCAGCACTGTGGCCCTCACTGGATACAGTTGCGGTGCTTAAGGATTGGAGAATTTCTAACGTTTTATCTCTGATTAAAAGGGTGCGAAGGATAGACTGAATAATTCAGGGCAGTCAGCCTAACATCAGTACTGGGCACATTATTGGAATCTATTCAGAGAGACAGGATAAACTGTCACTTAGAAAGGCACAGGTTAATCAAGGATCGTCAGTATGGATTTGTTAAGGGAAGATCTTGTTTGACCAACTTGACCAAATTTTTGAAGCAGAAACAAGGAAGATAGATAAGGGTAGTGCAGCTGACATGGTCAACATAGAATTCAGCAAGGCTTTTGACAAGTCCCACATGGCAGACAGGTTAGAAAAAATCCCCATGTGATTCAGGGAAATGAAGCAAGGTGGATACAAAATTGGCTCAGTGGCAGGAAACAAAGGGTCCCCTGCTTTTTGTGCTATATCTAAACGTGTTTTAATGACTGGAGGGCTGTTTCCAGTGGTATTCTGCAGGGCTCAGTACTGGGTCCCCTGCTTTTTGTGCTATATCTAAACGATTTGGACGTAAATGCAGGAGGCATGATCAAGAAGCTTGCAGACAAGACGAGGACTGGCTATTTGGAAGATGCAAAGATGATAGCTGTAGGCTGCAGGAAGATATTGATGGTCTGTTCAGATCGGCACAAATTTGACAAATGGAATTCCAGCCAGGGTAGTGCGAGGTGATGCATTTTGGGAGTTCAAACAAGGCAAAGGAATAGACGATAAATGAAAAAAAATACTTAGAAGTGTAAAGGAAGTGAGGGACCTTGGAATCAATTTCCACAGATACTTGAAGGTCGCAGGACAGGTCAATAAGGTGGTTCAGAAGGTATATGGAATCCTTTCCTTTATTTGCTGTGGTACAGCATATAAGAACAGGTGAGGTTATGCTGGAACTGTATAACTCATTGGTTAGGCCAAAACTTGAGTACTGTGTGCAGTTCTGGTCATCTCATTGCAGAAAGGATGTAATTGCACTCGAGAGGTTACAGGAGATTTACGAGGATGTTGCCAGGACTGTAAAAATGCAGGTAGGATGAAAGATTGAATAGGCTGTGGTTGTTCTTCTTGGAACAGAGAAGGCAGAAAGGAGATCTGATTGAAATGTACTAAATCTTGAAGAGCCTGGATAGAGTGGAGGTGAAGGATCTATTCGCTTTAGCAGAGAGGTCAGTGATGAGGGGGCATAGCTTTAAACTGATTGCGAGAAAAATAAAGGCAACATGAGGAAAAACGTTTTTATTTTACCCAGAGGTTGGTAGTCTCTGGACCTCACTGGCTGAAAGGAGAGTTGAGGCAGAGACTCTCAGCTTATTAAAAAGATGTCTGGATATGCACCTCAGCTACCATAATCTGCAGCGCTAAGAATCAAATGCTGGCATGAGGGATTGGAATAGGTCGATCCGTTTTCCGCTGGCACAGACACGATGTGTCAAAGTGCCCTCTTTCTGTGCCTTAAATATTTTATGTTTCGATGATTCTATGGTTCTTGGATGCTTAAAATACTAAATTATTCCTCTTTTCCGCTGATCTTTGTTCTATGCTTTTGACCAATCTTTTACCTCGTAATTCAAATGACATCTTATTCACAGGTCTTGCGGATCAATGTCTGGTTGTTCCCCTTACGGATTCCCTTCCTTGAATGAAAAAAGTTTGTCAGAGTAATCAGAGCAAGATTCCACTCAACGTCACAACCAGTCATTTCGTTTTAGCCTTTTTCAACGTCTGGCCCCAAGTTGCACCATTGCATATTTGAGATGTTGAGGCTTAAAAAACTTTTATTTAAAAATTCTCAGTTCTGAATTTTCAATTTCTTACAATGAGGTCCTCAGTTGTGCCTGACCTAACAATGTACAAACAACGACTACTTCTGAATCCAGAATAATTTATTAAACAAGATGTAATAAATACTTAACAAAAAATACTGAAGACAATGTGGAAGTTTCATATCCTTCAAGACGAGTATTCTTTGAATGTTGCCAGCACAGGCGATGCCTTTGTTCTCCTGTCTCTGAATTGACATTACTTTGAACTGTGTTTCAGAATAATTACACCACAGACACCATTGTAAAATGTACCAGCAAAGACTCTGAGTTTCCATCTTTTGGGCTTCCGATTCCTTATTATGATATCCTTTGAATTACCTCTTTTCATCAGTTTAACGTGAGGTTCATCTGCTGTCACCGCACTTCTGTAATTGGAGTGAGTACGCTGAAAGCATATCCATTGCTTATTTCCTAGGCTCTAAGAGTTAACATTTCATGGTGTGAACACATATTACATCCTTGTAGTTACAAAGCAGTTGGACAATCAATGTTTCATCTTCTTATCAACAATGTCAACTGTCCTAAATAATTCACCTCAACATTCCCATGGTGCCAAAGCAATTCAGAATAATTGATGTTCTTTTTAAATATAAATGTTTTCTTCTACAGATATATTTAATTGATCAAGTCAATTAGCATACTTATTAAACTGCATTGTTCTTGTTTAATGATAGGTGTCATATCCAGTTCAAGCTTCTTTCACATCAGTTCCTTTGGGGAGCGCAATAACTCTCCTCCTGACCCCTGTATGAAAGTCATCTGTTTCCCTTTGCTCACTGCCCATTATCTTTTTTGATTCTTGATAATGTTCATCCGGTCCTCCCAGTGTCTCCTGTGCCAACCCCCTGACCCCCACCCCCCCGCTTCCCCCCTCCCCACCGCCCCCCTCCAATGTCCCGCGTGATCCATTCTGTGTCTGACTCCTCCTGCATATTTGTTAATGGTCCTTTGAAAGGAAACTCTTGTGCTTGTCCTAATACTGCTTGGCGTGCCCGACTACTCCTGCTCATTTACTTCAGGTCCTCTGAATGTCACTCTCTGTTCTTTATTCACTGGTCTTTGGTGTATCAGATAGCTGCTGCTAATTTGTTTCCCATCCTCCTGCTCTCGGCCCCCCTCTCCCCATCGCTAACAGCTCTAGTGTTTGTCTTTACTCCCACAGGCCATTTTCTTCTGGACCTCCAGCGGTCACCTCTTGTCCATTAACCACTGGATCTTTCAGCTGATCTCAGTAGTTTTGTTTCTTTATTGATTTAATAATTGATGTAACTGCATATTTCAGTGCGCTCTTTAACTGCTCTCTGAACTCGGACTGAGTGGCCACATCAATAAATGTGTTCGTACAGCAACTTAAATTCCGCAGCATATATGCGACATCTTCAAAGATATCAAAAGAATTATCTTCTAAGAAGTAACCAACACCAAAAATGTACAACATATAAACCAGCCACAGAAATATGAAACTGCCAGATATGGTGAAGAGTAAAATCATAGAATTCCTCCTTCTCTCCATTTCAGAGTCACTGTCATTATCTTTCTTGCTCTGACCCCTCAGTCTCTGACGAACTCGTCCTGTCACTAAAATGTGTCTGACCGTCAGAGCATTCAGCAACAGAATTAAAATGAATGGCAATAATGGTGTTAAAGCTTTTTCAAACATTGTAAATCCAATCCATCGAGGGTCAGTATAATAGCTTGGCTTATTAGAGCAGCTCCATTCTACACTATCGATTACCCAACGAGGTTTAAATCTAAAGTATATGGGAATATTTTTTAGTAATAATAGAATGCTGGTTGTTGATAGAACCACAGCCACAGTTTTCCTTGTACAATATTTTGATTTCAGCTTCGGGCAACAAATTGCGACAAATCGATCAAGTGTGAATGTGATGGTGAACCAGACAGAACAGTCGATCGCTGCCCGGATCAGGACAGAGACAGAGCGACACACAGAGGTGAGGTCCAGGAAATTAAATGGGAAATAATAATCATTGATTCTCCGGAGTACGATCTCAGTGATAATGACCAGTAGATCCGCTGTTGACATGGCCACCAGGTAGCGGGTGGTGCAGCTGGACAGTCCGCAATTTCCCTTGGACAGGATCACAATTGACACTAAATTAACTGCCAAGTACAAAAGGGAGAATGGCTGTAAATTACTGAAAAACATTCTCCGCTTCTCAACCCAAGCAGGAAGGATTTTAGCACCAAATACCATGTGGTCTGGGATCGTGTCAGATCGGGTCCATGAGCCCAAGCTGCCTCCAACCCCAGCACTTCCAGATTTAACAAATCCTGGACGGCGAGGTCCAGAAATCCGCTCACCAGACGCTAGTCAGCCTGTTAAATATAGCAATAGGGAGCCAAAAAACGGGTCAATTGAAGAACTGCACCCGGTCGATAACCATTCCCACTGTCGGGACCCATCCTGGACTCGAATATCTCCATGGGGTCGAACCAGTCCCTCGGATTGTACTCGTACATCTTGGACCACTCCTCTGATGTATAAACGAGTTCAATTGAAAAGGGAATTTACTGAGTCAATGCAAATGTGATCACAGCACGGGCTTTGATTTCTACAGGAATATCATTAAAATAAAAGTGTTATAATAACAACAAAGAACAAAGGAACAGGCCCTTCGGCCCTCCAAGCCTGCGCCGATCCAGCTCCTCTATCTCAACATGATGCCTATTTTCTAAGGGTCAGTATCTCTTTACTTCCTGCCCATTCATGTATCTGTCTAGATACATCTTAAAAGACGCTATCGTGCCCACGTCTACCACCTCCGCTGGCAACGCGTTCCAGGCGCCCACCACCCTCTGTGCAAAGAACTTTCCACGCATATCCCCCTAAACCTTTTCCCCTTTCACTTTGAACTCGTGACCCATAGTAATTGAATCCCCCACTCTGGGAAAAAGCTTCTTGCTTTCCAACGTGTCTATACCTCTCATGATTTTGTACACCTCAATCAGGTCCCCCCTCAACCTATTAGAAAGGTGTTTATTGAACACGTAAATAATGTGTACTCTTCTGGACTACACATGATAAAAAATATCCAGGGTAACCAGCAGGTTCACGTAATCTTCACAAAAATAATACCATAACTGGGAGATTATAATTATTGGGATATGTTGTGGCTCTATTCTGTCGATAAGGGAAGGATAGGTGTTGAACGAATAGAGGCCTTTAAAATTATATAAGGGTTAGAGAGGGATAACGTGGACACGAGATTTCCACCTTCGCTGGTGACCAGTTCTGCATTTCCTGAAAATAAGATGGTCATCAATAAATGCACGATTGTATTCACGAGAGACCTATTTACTCGGAGAGCTGAGAACTTGGAATTGAGACCCCTTGCAATGGGGAAAAAATAAGAAGAAGCGACGTTAGTACATGAGGTAGACAGGATTGGAAGGATATACGGATAGCATTAGATGAGCTGGAATGAAGAGAGGCTCGTGCAGAGCAGGAAGACAGTCGTGATCTAGTTGTACCGAATGCCCAGTTTCTGTGCTGTAGAATCAGTAACTTGTCTATTAACAAGTCATAGTCATCAGTGTTTTTCGTAATATTGAAGAGGATCCTTTCATATTCAGTGCACTTATGACCAAACGATGCTCAAGACCGTGCTCAGGAAGGAAATTGATCAATACCTGATGGTGCCATCAACAACTCTACTTAGAGTAAGAGTAAGATGGGGACCCGCATTGAATACAATGACAGATATTCCAGGAATTCCATGATCCCAGTTATACATGATGGCTGGGGTCAGCCATGATCCCAGTTATACATGATGGCTGGGGTTAGGTGCTCCACTCCAGTTAGTGCACACACAGTATAATTCTACATTAAAAGATAATTCCAGTGATCCTTCCCCTCTGAGATTTCCCTGCTTTGAGCCATGATTCTACAGAACATTCCACATAATTCAATAACTTTACAATGCAGAGTGTCTTGAACTAGAAACAATTGAGACAACAGATTAAAACTGCACAGATAATTCAGGAAATTAATGCAATTATATTATTGAATGTGTGTCTATGTAACTGTAACCATTCGATCACATGTAATATTATTATTCCCATGGTAATGGAAGAAACCAGTTCATACACAGATTTACAAAACCTCATTGGTTAGAGATACTTACCAGGAACACCAACTGTAACCAGGATCACATAGAATATTTTCCTCACCCATTGAATTTGTTGGTGCATTCTCTGCTTGGAGTGATCGATCTGTTCGTGCTGCAGGTAATATCTCTGAAGTAAATTCTGTGGTGACACATTCCCAGTGCATTAACTTTATACCCTCCCGAATCTCATTGGGGATAGTGAGGTTGCAAAATTGTTCAAACATTTTTTTCTTAATCTTTGAACAAACAGATTACGACAGCTGTTTTAATTCCCTGTTGATGGAATATATTTTCCACTAAAATTGAATTGGACCCAAACCACCCCCAAGACTGGACAAATCTGATCACAATGTGCAACTAATCATAACTAGAAGCTGTATTAAACTGAAATCAAGGAAGTCCAAGAAAAATCACGAGTCCCATCTGCAGATTTCATGTTGTTTCAATGATGACCTTCACTCTGCATCACTATTCGGAAATTAAACTCCTAACGTCAGAGAAGCATCTCAGGGATGTTCGTCTATACTTTGGATGCTGTCTTCAGACCAAAGAACAAAGAACAGAACAGCACAGGAACAGGCCATTCTGCCCTCCAAGCCTGTTCTGATCTAGATGCCTGCCTAAACGAAAACCATCTGCACTTCCAGTGACCGTAACCCTCTATTCCCATCCTATTCATGCATTTGTCAAGATGTCTCTCAAACGTCATTATCGTACCTGCTTCCACCTCCCCCGGCAGTATGTTCCATTCACTCACCACCCTCTGTGTAAAGAACGTGCCTCGCACATCCCCTGTAAACTTTGTCCCTCTCACCTTAAATCTATGTCCCCTCGTAACTGACGCTTCCACCCTGGGAAAAAGCTTCTGACTATCCACTCTGTCCATGCCGCTTATAACTTTGTAAACCTCTATCATGTCGCCCCTCCACCTCCGTCATTCCAGTGAAAACAATCCGAGTTTATTCAACCTCTCTTCATAACTAATGCCCTCCAGATCAGGCAACATCCTGGTAAACCTCTTCTGTGCCCTCTCCAAAGCCTCCACGTCCTTCTGGTAGTGTGGCGACCAGGATTGCACACAATATTCTAAGTGTGGCCTAACTAAAGTTCTGTAAAACTGCAGCATGACTTGTCAATTTATATACTCTCTGCCCCGACCGATGACGACAAGCATGCTGCATGCCTTCTTAACTACCTTATCCACCTGCGTTGCCACTTTCAGTGACCTGTGTACGCCCAGATCTCTCTGCCTGTCAATACACCGAAGGGTTCTGCCATTTACTGTATACTTCCCACCTGCATTAGAGCTTCCAAAATGCATTGCCTCACATTTGTCCGGATTATGCTTCATCTGCCATTTCTCTGCCCAAGTCTCCAACCGATCTATATCCTGCTGTATCCTCTGACAATCCTCATCACTATCCGCGACTCCACCAACCTTTGTGTCATCCGCAAACTGACTAATCAGACTAAACATTGTCCTCCAAATCATCCATATATAGTACAAACAGCAAATGTCCCAGCACCGATCCATGCGGAACACCACTAGTCACATCCCCCCATTCGGAAAAGCACCCTTTCTCTGCTACCCTCTGTCTTCTTTGACCAAGCCAGTTCTGTATCCATCTTGCCGGTTCACCTCTGATCCCGTGTGACTTCACCTTTTGTACCAGTCTGCCATGAGGGACCTTGTCAAAGGCTTTACTGAAGTCCATACGGATAACATCCATTGCCCTTCCTTCATCAATCATCTTCGTCACTTCCTCAAAAAACTCAATCAAATTAGTAAGACACGACCTCCCATTCACAAAACCATGCTGCCTCTCGCTAATAGGTTCATTTGTTTCCAAATGGGAGTCAATCCTGTCCCGAAGAATCCTCTCGAATATTTTCCCCACCACTGACGCAAGGCTCACCAGCTTATAATTTCCTGGATTATCCTTGCTACACTTCTTAAACAAAGGAACAACATTGGCTATTATCCAGTCCTCTGGGACCACACCTGTAGCCAATGAGGATGCAAAGATTTCTGTCAAGGCCCCAGCAATTTCTTCTCTTGCCTCCCTCAGTATTCTGGGGTAGATCCCATCAGACCCTGGAGACGTATCTACCTTAATGCTTTGCAAGACACCCAGCACTTCCTCCTTTTTGATAATGAGATGACTGAGACTATCTACACTCCCTTCCCTAGGCTCATCATCCACCAAGTCCTCCTCTTTGGTTAATACTGATGCACAGCACTCATTTAGTACCTCGCCTATTTCCTCTGGCTCCACACATAGATTCCCTTCTCTGTCCTTGTGTGGGCCTACCCTTTCCCTGGTTACCCTCTTGCTCTTTATATACATATGAAAAGCCTTGGGATTTTCCTTAATCCTGTTTGGCAAGGACTGCATGACCCCTTTTAACCCTCCTGACTCCTTGCTTAAGTTCCTCCTACTGTCTTGATGTTCCTCAAGGGATTCGTCAGCTTCTAGCCTTCCAGCCCTGACAAATGCTTCCTTCTTCTTTTTTACCAGGCTCACAATGTCCCGCGTTATCCAAGGTTACCGAACCTTGCCAAACGTATCCTTCATCCTCACAGGAACATGCTGGTCCTGGATTCTAATCAACTAACGTTTGAAAGATTCCCACATGGCAGATGTTGATTTTGCCTCAAACAGCCGTCCCCAATCTAAATTCTTCAGTTCCTGCCTAATATTGTTATGATTAGCCTTCCCCTAATTTACCACCTTCAGCCGAGGATTACTCTGATCCTTATCCACAAGTATCTTAAAACTTATGGAATTATGGTCAGTGTTCCCGAAATACTCCCCGACTGAAACGTCGATCACCTGGCCGGGCTTATTCCCCAATACCAAGTACAGTACGGCCCCATCCCTCGTTGGACTATCTACATATTGTTTCAAGCAGCCCTCCTGGATGCTCCTGACAAATTCTGCCCCATCCAAGCCCCCAACACTCGGTGAGTCCCAGTCAATGTCGGGGAAGTTAAAATCACCCAACACTACAACACTGTTACCTTTACATCTTCCCAAAATCTGTCTATATATCTGCTTCTCTACCTCCCGCTGGCTGTTGGGAGGCCTGTGGAAAGCCCCCAACATCGTGACAGCACCCTTTCTGTTACTGAGCTCCACCCATATTGCCTCGCTGCACGACCCCTCCGAGGTGTCCTCCCGCAGTACAGCTTTGATATTCTTCTTAACCAGTAATGCAACTCCCCGATCCCTTTTACCTCCCCCTCTATCCTTCCTGAAGCTTCTAAATCGTGGAACATTTAGCTGCCAATCCTGTCCTTCCCTCAACCAATCTCTGTAATAGCAACAACACCATAGTTCTAAGTACGAATCCACGCTCTAAGTTCATCTGCCTTACCTGTTTAATTCTGGCATTCAAACAAATGCACTTCAGACCATCAGTCCCGCTGTGCTCCGCAACATCTCTCTGCCTGCTCTTCCTCTTAGTCTTACTGGCCTTATTTACTAGTTCCCCCTCATTTCTTTCACTTGCTGTCCCACTGCTCTGGTTCCCAACCCCCTGCCACACTAGTGTAAACCCTCCCGAGTGACGCAAGCATACCTCGTAGCCAGGATATTTGTCCCCCTCCAGTTTAGATGCAACCCGTCCTTCTTGTACAGGTCCCATCTGTCCCTGAAGAGATCTCAATTGTTCAGATATCAGAAATCCTCCCTTCTACACCAGCTGTTTAGCCACGTGTTTAGCTGCACTATCATCCTATTTCGAGCCTCACTGGCACGTGGCACAGGGAGGAATCACGAGATTACAACCCTAGAGGTCCTGTCTTTTAACTATCCTGGAGTCTCTTTCACGTCCACAGAAGAGCCTATCTGTGACCCTGACTATAGAGTCCCCTATAACTATTGCTGATCCGCGCTTTGCCCCTCCCTGCTAAACAACAGTGCCAGCCGTGGTGCCACAGCTCTGGATGCTGTGTTTTCGCCTGATGGACCATCCACCCCAACAGTATCCCAAATTACAGCACAGGAACAGGCCCTTCGGCCCTCCAAGCCTGCGCCGATCCAGATCCTCTACCAAAACGGTCGCCTATTTTCGAAGGGTCTGTATCTCTTTGCTTCCTGCCCATTCATGTATCTGTCCAGATACATTTTAAAAAACGCTATCGTGTTCGCATCTACCACCTCCGCTGGCAACGCGGTCCAGGCACCCACCACCCTTTGCATAAAGAACGTTCCACGCATTTCCCCCCTAAACCTTTCCCCTCTCACTTTGAACTTGTGACCCCTAGTATTTGAATTCCCCACTCTGGGAAAAAGCTTCTTTCGATCCACCCTGTCTATACCTCTCATGATTTTGTACACCTCAATCAGGTCCCCCCTCAACCTCCGCATTTCCAATGAAAATACTTCTGATCTACTCAACCTCTCTTCATAGCTAGCGCCCTCCATACCAGGCAACATCCTGGTGAACCTCCTCTGCACCCTCTCCAAAGCATCCACATCCTTTTGGTAATGTGGCGACCAGAACTGCACGCAGTATTCCAAATGTGGCCGAACCAAAGTCTTATACAACTGTAACATGACCTGCCAACTCTTGTACTCAATGCCCCGTCCGATGAAGGAAAGCATGCCGTATGCCTTCTTGACCACTCTATTCACCTGCGTTGCCACCTTCAGAGAACAATGGACCTGAACACCCAAATCTCTCTGGACCTCAATTTTCCCCAGGACCTTTCCATTTACTGTATAGTTCACTCTTGAATTGGATCTTCCAAACTGCAACACCTAGCATTTACCCTAATTGAACTCCATCTGCCATTTCTCTGCCCAACTTAGTGCTTTAGATCAAAAATTGGCTAGCTGAAAGAAGACAGAGGGTGGTGGTTGATGGCAAATGTTCATCCTGGAGTTTAGTTACTTGTGGTGCACCGCAAGGATCTGTTTTGGGGCCACTGCTGTTTGTCATTTTTATAAATGACCTGGATGAGGGTGTAAAAGGGTGGGTTAGTAAATTTGCAGATGACACTAAGGTCGGTGGAGTTGTGGACAGTGCCGAAGGATGTTGCAGATTATAAAGGGACATAGATAGGCTGCAGAGCTGGGCTGAAAGATGGCAGATGGAGTTTAATGCGTGTGAGGTGATTCACTTTGGAAGGAGTAACAGGAATGCAGAGTACTGGGCTAATGGGAAGATTCTTGGTAGTGTAGATGAGCAGAGAGATCTTGGTGTCCAGGTACATAAATCCCTGAAGGTTGCTACCCAGGTAAATAGGGCTGTTAAGAAGGCATATGGTGTGTTAGCTTTTATTAGTAGGGGGATCGAGTTTCGGAGCCACGAGGTCATGCTGCAGCTGCACAAAACCCTGGTGTGGCCGCACCTGGAGTATTGCGTGCAGTTCTGGTCACCGCATTATAGGAAGGATTTGGAAGCTTTGGAAAGGGTGCAGAGGAGATTTTTCAGGATGTTGCCTGGTATGGAGGGAAGGCCTTTCGAGGAAAGGCTGAGGGACTTGAGGTTGTTTTCGTGAGAGAGAAGGAGAAGGAGAGGTGATTTAATAGAGACATATAAGATAATCAGAGGGTTAGATAGGGTGGATAGTGAGAGTCTATTTCCCCGGATGGTGATGACAAACACGAGGGGACATAGCTTTAAGTTGAGGGGTCTTAGATATAGGACAGATGTCAGAGGTAGTTTCTTTACTCAGAGAGTAGTCGGGGCGTGGAACGCCCTGCTTGCAACAGTAGTAGACGCGCCAAATTTAAGGGTATTTAAGTGGTCATTGGATAGACATATGGATGAAAATGGAATAGTGCAGGTCAGATGGTTTCACAGGTCGGCGCAACATCGAGGGCCGAAGGGCCTGCACTGCGCTGTAATGTTCTATGTTCTATGTTCTAACTCTCCAATCTATCTATATTCTGCTGTATTCTCTGAGAGTCCCCTTCACTATCAGCTACTCCACCAATCTTAGTGTCGGCTGCAAACTTGCTAATCAGACCACCTATACTTTCCTCCAAATCCTGTTTTTGACGCTTTCTGCCACCTGCATGCTCCTAAGTGCATCTAGATGCCGCTCCAACTTATCAATGCGGTCTGTGAGGAGCTGCAACTGGGTACACTTCCTGCAGATGTTGTCGTCCGGAGTGCTGGAAGCAGCCCGAACCTCCCACGTCTCACAGGTGAAGCACTTCAACCCTCAAATTGACGTGTCCAGCACTAATTAATAAATTATTTAAAATAAATACTTTTTAAATCCTTACAAAATTTTTATAATTAACTATATGGTCCCTCGCGCTATATTCCTAATATAAATATTAAATGCTAACTAAATACAGTAATCTCCTCCCTCTGGTTTAGTTACTCTACTTATTAATTAGTTAATTAGGGTTTTCATCAATTTTTATCAATGTTTTATTTTCAATTCTGTTCAACAATTCATATATTCAAACAGAAAGGAACATAGAATGATTGCAACACAGCAGTTGGCCATTTGGTCTGTCTTTTCCGTGTCAGCTCTCTGCAAGGGCAGCTCAGCTAATCTCATTCCCACATCTCCTCATCACTGACCTGCATTGGTTTTCTCTTCAGTTGTTTATTCAATTCGCTTCTGATTAATTCTGGCTTCACCACTCTCTCAGCCAGTTCATTTCATATCCTCAAACACGAGCTTTGGAAACATACATTTTCCTCATGTCGCCATTTATTTTATTGCCGATCCCTTAAACCTGTGTCCTTTGGTTTTCGCCACGTCTGCCAATGAGAGCGCCTTCTCTCTGTCTACTCTATGTAAACAGCCCATGGTTTGGAACAATTCTATCAAACTCTCTCTCTATTTCCTCTTTCACGAGAATAACCCCGCTTCTTTAATCTGTCGGCATAAAACATCTGTCCCCCCTGGAATTTTCTCTTCATCATTTTCTACACCCGCTCTAAAGCCTATACATTGTTCCACAAAGTGTGGTGCCCAGAACTAGATATAATGACAGGATTTTCAAAATTGCTCTCCCCATCACACGGTCCGAGCTACTCCGTTTCCCTTTTCAACCTCCTTATCCGACACATCGATGATTGTGCCTGTATCAAACCATTGCTCACATCGAGCTCGAAAATGTAATCAAATTTGCATTGAAATATCTGCACCTTCCTTGCATGAAAACGGTCCATTTGTGACTCCTCACTTCTCTTCCACGAATACCCTCCCTCAATATAAGTGGACAGACTTTGCATCAGTATTTACTGTGATCCAGCAACTTCCACTGTTATCTTGACCACATTTCCTCAAACTCCACCTTGCATAAATAATACATTCCATTCTCTTTGTTTCCTAGGCGATGGCCTTTTGTTTGTTTAAACGACGCCATCTTCCATCCCACAGCTTCTGCAGTCTCTTCATTTCACATGAACCGTGCATTCCTCACATTAGTTTTGCAGAGGCCTCAGCTTTATCTGTTCCATCACCCGAGTGACTGTCCTCACCTCCTTCCCTACCTTCCAGAACCATGATATTAATTCACTTATTCTCACTTTCTATTGCAACCGCCTCCACCTTCAACACATCATGCTCCTCCATTTCCACCATGTCCAACTAAAATCGCAAACAAAATATTTTTGTTCACTCTTCCATCACACCCAAGATCTGGTTTGCTTGCCCGCAGCTCCTTTCTATGTAAGTGCAGAGATGCAACAGATTTCCTTTCACCTATAATGATAATGTCATTCGAACTAAAAGCGGGAGTCGGCCATTCAGCCCCGAGATCATGTTCTGCATTCAATACCATAATGGCTGATCTGACCATGGCCGTAATTCCAATTTCCTGCCCGACAATAGTAAGTCTTCACTTCCTCGTAAATAAATCGTCAGTCCAAACCATCCTTGAATATATTCAATGACCCAGACTCCACTGACTTCTGCGTAAGTCAACTCTAAATGCAATGCAACTTTCAAGAGAAGAAATTCCTCCTCATCGCTGTTTTAATTGGGCGACCACTTATTCATAAACGGTGGAGAATGTGCTGAGCTCAGGACAGGGCACCAATGAAACACACACAAAAACAAGAAATGCTGGAGTCACTCAGCAGGTCTGGCAGCATCCGTGGAAAGAGAAGCAGAGTTAACGTTTCGGGTCAGTGACCCTTCTTCGGAACTGCAGAGTTAACGTTTCGGGTCAGTGACCCTTCTTCGAAACACACATCTGGACTTAGACTGAGGTAGCAAGGTGAAGACTGTTCCTTCTTGTTCCTTGAATGTGGGCATTGTTGGCGTGGTTGGGATTTGTTATCCATCTTTATTTTCACTTCGGAATGTGGTGGAGAGCCACCTTCTTGAAACGCTGGACTCCATCTGCTTTAGGTACACCCGCAGTGTAATTAGAAAGTGAGTTCCAGGATTTTGACCCAGCAATAGTGAAGAATTTGCGATGTGGTTCCAACTCAGGATGTCTGTGTCTTGGAGGGAACTATCAGGTGTTCATGTTTCCATGCGTCTGCTGCCCTTATCCTTTTAGGTGTTCGGGGTCTGGTGCTTGAAAGGAGCTGTCGAAATAAATTCAGTCACTTCCTGCGGTGTGATGTTATATATGGTGCACACGGCATCCACTGTGTGCTATTGGAGGAAGGAGTTAAGTGTTAGTACGGTGCATCAGATGCACATCAAGCAAGCCCATTTGCTTGGATCCTGCTGAGGCGTTTGAGATTTTTGGTGGTGGCACAAATCCAGGAAGGTGGAGTGTATTCCATTGTTCCTGACTTATGCCTTGGAGATTGCGGATGTAAAAGTCAGAGAGTTATTTGTTGCATAAATCCCAGCGTCTGATCTTCTCTGGAGCAACCATATTTATTTTTCTGGCCCAGTTAAATTTCTGATCAAAGGTAACGCCTATGATATTAATAATATGGTCATTGGGGAGTGACCACGATGATGAATATCAAGGGGAGGTGGTTAGATTCTCTCTTGTTGGACAAGGCCATTTCATGGCAAATGTGTGATGCGATTTTTGGTTGCCTTTATCAGCCCAAATCTGATGCAAACAATGCAAAAATGCGATGTTTTTTTATGGGAGTGAAAGAAGACAGTTTCAGTTTGTCCGTCATTCATCCAGAGTAAATTTCATCTCATCCTGGCCTCAAACTTTGACCGAATAATTGATAGAGGCAAATGACAGAGTAGTTGGGGGAAGTATAAACTGTCGTAGGTACATTTGTTGAAACAAGCCACGAGCTTCATGATTGGCTGTGATATTTCGAAATGATACATTGTACTGATCAGGAGAACATGGAAAATACACAGTATTGTGTCATATATGGACAAGAGGAGGGGTCATTGGATCTGATCCAGGCTATTCATTTCTCCATCAATGCTTAGTTACATGTTTGAAAGTGGAGGTCACAATATGGATTGTTATGATGCTGTGTATCGAACCTTAGGGCATTCAAGGCTTAATCTTGGGAATTAGATGAACCATCTCTTCCCACTATATGGAGAGACACCGTAGTAACAGGAGAGAATGCGGAATGAGTGTGCGAGGGCTCAGAATAATGGGAGGGCCAACCTTGCCTTCTTGTTGATGGATCTGTAGCTCGAGTGCCCACTTGGCAGGTGATAGAGGAAGCTGTTCGCAGCACAGCTCTTACTCAGAGTTCTGGAAGTGATTGACAACAGATTGCAGTGTTCCACGGAAAGTAAGCAATACAATTCCGGCCCCAGGATATCATTGTATCTTCTGGGTTACCGAAACGCAGCAGCAAGAAAGCTCTAACGCCGAGGACTATGTCAGTTGGCTGTAAAGGCAAAGCTGCCACAGATTTCACATTTATAACAAACAGAAACCCAAGATGTGGATTCACTGGTGAATCAGATTCAATCCTTTGTCAGTGCAAACATCTTCCTATTTCAATAATTTCGTTTCATTTCTCGAGAAGGTCTATTTTCCCTCCTAATTTTACATGTTGTTCCCAAATATTTGTGTGATTTTATGTTCGCTTTTGCACAATATCAGGATGGATCAGTTCTACAGTTACTAACTTGACATTCAACAAACTCCCAAAAAATTTTCAAGGCAAATCTGCCAGAAAAAGCATGCCCACGTCCTTCTGCCTCTCCCTCACATGACTTACAATTATTGCAGATTTTTACTTTGCGGTGAGTAGATTCCTTGTTGGTTTGAATTACCCTGAGGGAGGGACTCATAGCCTCAAAGAATATTTAGTTCACCTGTCCTGCACGACCTGAAGTCAGGCAAATACCACGCCCTGACAGAGATCAACAAAGGAACATGAAACATGCCAATTACAAGATCTGATCCTGGGAAGGCGCAAAATGTAGGTCCATTATTTTAATTTGGTATACCTGCATCTGTCAAAGGACGAAGCAGTAGCCAGTCTTACTTCCACATAGGTTTATTCACAATAAATATACAGCATAAGTGCAGACTACATTTCCCTTCTCCAGACCAGCTCCCCCGTACCCCTCCCTGGGTGGAAACTGGTTCTTCCATATGTACCTTGATCTTCCCACAACTAGTATCAGCTGCTTTTAATCACAATTAGAACATGCAGCTGAGCATACTCAATTGACAAATCATTTGCAATATTAGCTCATTAGCAGCATTTTGTAATCAGTCCATCAATGTATCCATTGGACATTATAATTTTTCTTGTGATTCCTGTTTGAATATTCAAGCTACATGTGAGCATTTCAGCTCCTGTTTGAAGACCAGAACTGCTCTTCACATGTCCTGCATTGCATGAATGCACAACCTCTGGACTGTTCATTCAACAATCACCCCGAAATCCAACGCTATGACACTCACTCACACAGTGACATACACAAACACACTTAAGGAAAGTACAATTGAAAAGAATAGTGCACTTTTACAGCTTATAATCAAAATAATAGTTCATAATTCACATGGCTCGTTCTGGAAAAGACACGTTGCAGACCTTATGAAAAAATCGCCTTCAGTTCTGAAGTGTTGCTTCGCTAAGTTCAACAGCCAGAGTCACGTGCTGAAGTGACTTTCAGGATTGTCTTGAAGGGATAGAATTTCTGCCGGCCAAAAACTTAGCTGCTTGTAGTCTCGTTACCACGAGGTCAGTTTGCAGTATGGGTGGATTCTAAATGGAACAGGCTTGGAAACCTCACCATGCTACAGTCTCCAATTATTTAGGCATAGATTTTTCTGCCCTTTTTACTGTTGCTGTTGTGACTTTCTTCAAATAGCATTTAAAGAATAAAAAGAAACAAACATGGCTAGCTTATCACGTGCATTATCACATTTTCCTTTCCCAAATATGGCGTGGGAATTAGTGTGATTATTCATTATCTGGCTTATTGCTTGATTACTGCCTTTGGTTCAGATAGACCCATTCAGTTCAGAATTCCCCATTGTATTGTCTCAAAATACGGGGTGTTGCCACTTCTGAGTCTGGAATGCATCATTTCGTCCTTGCGAGACTGTATGGCTGTTTAGAAATTCACTGATCATGTCAGATGACCTTTGGTGGTCATCATTTGCGGCTCGGATGATCCATTTTAAAAGAAAAGTCAGTTACAAAATACTACACACTCAGTGAAATTCTATGTTAAAAGATATGAATTTGACATGGTTCTACTGGGCATGGCAATAATATTAAAGTAATTGTGTCAAATGATATTAGTGCTAAAATATATTGAAAAAAATATAAGGCACAAATCCCACTGCACAGGTTCTCCAATCCAAGCAGGCTCCAGCAGTTATCGGAATGCTGCCCAGTATCACTCGACTTCTGATGGTTCCTCTCCTCCTTTGGGGATGCACTTTGCCAACATACTTTCCACTGCAACGGGGAAAGAAGCAGGTTCAGCCAGACCGTAGAGTATGGGGTGGCAAGACACCGGTGACCTGCAGCGAAATGGTCGCCGACCACAACCATGACATCTTACATGAACAAAGTGCTACACACATCCAGACATCTCATAAGACATAATGGAGCAGGTTAAAACAGCGTGACATCAAGAGTGAGAGGAAAAGTACAGAGAGTGCGAGATTGATGAGCACGTATTGAGAGATATCGACTTCCAGACGGGCTTTGAAGACAAGAAGAGAGTTGAAATGATGGAGTCCTGGAATTTACGATGCCCTGGGTGCAGTTTATTGGGAAACATCTGCTGACGGTGCAGCAGAAACAGTGGTGCATAACAAATACTGTTCGACAACAGATGACAAGGGAGGAATGGAGAAAGTTCACAGCGATTTCTCGCTTGGCAGATTGTTCTGAGTGACAGGGTGTCATTTGCAACGGGATTGAAATGGTCGTCCATGATTCTTCAAATTATTTCAGTGGAGCAATGAAGACAAGGGAAACTTGGTGGAACAGTGCTGGACAGGGATTGTGGTCTTATTCTTGGTCAGGATTTGAGCTGTGGCATTCGGGATACCTGTTGTTTAGACTGTGCTCCTGATTTGGTAGTGGGTCGACAAAAACTGGAGTCGGAAACAGGCAGAGTAGAATTGACCAGGAGCAGAGCCTGGTCATGTGACCCTGTCTTACTGGAAGTGGAGGTATCTTGTGCTGGCTGCTATTTGATTGGCTCCTGAGTTTGCGATCAGATTTCCTCCCTGGTTACCATTCATGAGCTTCAATGAACTTGGGCAGCAGTTGGTTCTGACAGCGGACACAGTGAGTGTCCTCCGGACAAATAGAAGAAAAAATACGAGCGTAGAATGTGGGAGGTCGGCCTGAAGTGTATTTGAACATTCAAACCTGGAGCTGACAAAGACACGGATGGGTTTTCAGCATTTGAGGTGAAACAGGGACAGAGGAATGAGTCATTGTGATGGCGCAGGCTTGTGGCTGTTTGCTCACCTCGAGGTCATTTCGAGCAAGGTTGCGAAAAATATGGTTCAGTCTCAAGAAAGTTTCCAGGAAAAGGAATTCTGGCTAGAGAGTAAAGTTTGCAGCAAGGAGCAATGTAAATGGCATCAGCCTTTCCAGTATTTAATTGAAGGACATTGCTGTTCACCCAGTACCAGATTTCTGACAAACCGTGTGACAATCCTGAGACAACTGAGGAACGAGAGATGTGAGAGTGAGGTAGAGTTTGGTGTCTTCAGCACCAATATTGAAACTGACATTCTGGTTTTGGATGATGTCACTGGCAGACAGAATGTAAGTGAGAAATAGACCTTTCGAGATAAACAGAGACACTGCTGCAGAAATTGGAATATAATCTACTGATGGTGATATTCGGGCGATGATGACAAAGATAAGAATGGAAGCAGATGATTGCAGTTCCGGACACGGGGACGATGGTGGAGAGATTTGGAGGATTGACTGATCATCTTAGTCAATTGCTGCAGACAAGTCGAGAACTCGAGGAGGAAAAGTTAATGTTTATTTCAGTCACACAGGATGCCATTTGTGATTTTGGGAAGAGCTGATATGGTACTGTGGCAGTGACGGATGTCTGATTGGAGGACTTCAATCGTGCAGTTCTGGAAAAGATAGGGACAGATTAAGGAGGCAACAAGTAACGGCAAGAGATTGGGATGGAAACTGAGTTTGGAAATCGACTAAAGAAAGGGTGAAAGCATAAAAACAATAAGTGCTGGGAACACTCAGCAGGTCTGGCAGCATCTGCAGAGAGAGCAACAGAGTTAACGTTTCAAGTCAGTGAGCTTTCATCAGAAATGGCAAAGGTTACAAATGTGATAGATTTTAAGCAAATAAAGCGGGAGTGGGGCAAAAGAGAACAAAATGGTATGTGTTGAAATGCCAGAGGGTGACAGAGAGTAACTGACAGGGAGATCATGGGGCAAAGGCAAAGAGGGTGTTTTAATGGCGTGGTGCAAGACAACATGTTAGTGCAGAGAGGGTGTTGCATGACTGAATAATGAAAGCTCTAGCCAAAAGCACAAACATGAATAAAAACAGAGGGCAGGATCATGTTAAAAAAAATGAACGATGAAACAAAGTAAAATAACAAAAATAAAAATGAAAGATAAAGTTAAATATAAAAATGTTGGGGCCAGTCAAACTCTGAAATTATTGATCTCAATGTTCTGCTCGCAATGCTGTGGAATGCCGAAATGGTAAATGGGGTGCTGTTCCTCGATCTTGTTTTATGTTCACTGGAACATTGCAAAAATTCGAGGACCGAGATGTCGGCATGACAGCAGGGGGTGTGTGTTGAAATGGTAAGCGACAGATAGATCAGGGTCATGTTTTCGGACTGAGCAGAGGTGTTCGGAAATGCAATTACCTAACACAAAGAACAAAGAACAAAGGAAATTACAGCACAGGAACAGGCCCTTCGGCCCTCTAAGCCTGCGCCGATCCAGATCCTCTATCTAAACATGTCGCCTATTGTCTAAAGGTCTGCATCTCTTTGCTTCCTGCACATTCATGTATCTGTCTAGATACATCTTAAAAGATGCTATTGTGCCCGCGTCTACCACCTCCGCTGGCAACTCATTCCAGGCACCCACCACCCTCTGCGTAAAGAACTTTCCACGCATATTCCCCCTAAACCTTTCCCCTCTCACTTTGAACTCGTGTCCCCTAGTAATTGAATCCCCCACTCTGGGAAAAAGCTTCTTGCTATCCACCCTGTCGATACCTCTCATGATTTTGTACACCTCAATCAGGTCCCCCCTCAACCTCCGTCTTTCTAATGAAAATAATCCTAACCTGCTCAACCTCTCTTCATAGCTAGCGCCCTCCATACCAGGCAACATCCTGGTGAACCTCCTCTGCACCCTCTCCAAAGCATCTACATCCTTTTGGTAATGTGGCGACCAGAACTGTACGCAGTATTCCAAATGTGGCAGAACCAAAGTCTTATACAACTGTAACATGACCTGCCAACCCTTGTACTCAATACCCAGTCCGATGAAGGAAAGCATGCCGGATGCCTTCTTGACCACTCTATTGACCTGCGTTGCCAGCTTCAGGGAACAATGGACCTGAACACCCAAATCTCTCTGGACATCAATTTTCCGCAGGACATTTCCATTTACTGTATAGTTCACTCTTGAATTGGATCTTCCAAAATGCATCACCTCGCATTTGCCCTGATTGAACTCCATCTGCCATTTTTCTGCCCAACTCTCCAACATTTCTATATTCTGCTGTATTCTCTGACAGTCCCCTTCACTATCTGCTACTCCACCAATCTTAGTGTCGTCTGCAAACTTGCTAATCAGACCACCTATACTTTCCTCCAAATCATTTATGCATATCAAAAACAACAGTGGTCCCAGCACGGATCCCTGTGGAACACCGCTGGTCACACGTCTCCAGTTTGAGAAACTCCCTTCCACTGCTACTCTCTGTCTCCTGTTGCCCAGCCAGTTCTTTATTCATCTAGCTAGTACACCCTGGACCCTTATTGAGTTTTTCGAGAAGGTGACCAAACAGGTGGATGCGGGTAAAGCAGTGGATGTGGTGTATATGGATTTCAGTAAGGCGTTTGATAAGGTTCCCCACGGTAGGCTATTGCAGAAAATACGGAAGTCTAGCGTTGAAGGTGATTTAGAGCTTTGGATCAGAAATTAGCTAGCTGAAAGAAGACAGAGGCTAGTGGTTGATGGCCAATGTTCGGCCTGGAGTTTAGTTACTAGTGGTGTACCGCAAGGATCTGTTTTGGGGCCACTGCTGTTTGTCATTTTTCTAACTGACCAGGAGGAGGGTGTAGAAGGGTGGGTTAGTAAATTTGCGGATGACACAAAGGTCGGTGGAGTTGTGGATGGTGCCGAAGGATGTTGATAGGCTGCAGAGCTGGGCTGAGAGATGGCAAATGGAGTTTAATGCGGAAAAGTGTGAGGTGATTCACTTTGGAAGGAGTAACAGGAATGCAGAGTACTGGGCTAATGGGAAGATTCTTGGTAGTGTCGATGAGCAGAGAGATCTTGGTGTCCAGGTACATAAATCCCTGAAAGTTGCCACCCAGGTTAACAGGGCTGTTACGAAGGCATATGGTGTGTTAGCTTATATTAGCAGGGGGATCGAGTTTCGGAGCCACGAGGTCATGCTGCAGCTGTACAAAACTCTGGTGAGACCGCACCTGGAGTATTGCGTGCAGTTCTGGTCACCGCATTATAGGAAGGATGTGGAAGCTTTGGAAAGGGTGCAGAGGAGATTTACTAGGATGTTGCCTGGTATGGAAGGAAGGTCTTACGAGGAAAGGCTGAGGAGCTTGAGGTTGTTTTCGTTGGAGAGAAGGAGGAGGAGAGGTGACTTAATAGAGACATATAAGATAATCAGAGGTTAGATAGGGTGGATAGCGAAAGTCTTTTTCCTCGGATGGTGATGGCAAACACGAGGGGACATAGCTTTAAGTTGAGGGGTGATAGATATCGGACAGATGTTAGAGGTAGTTTCTTTACTCAGAGAGTAGTAGGGGCGTGGAAGGCCCTGCCTGCAACAGTAGTAGACTCGCCAAGTTTAAGGTCATTTAAATGGTCATTGGATAGACATATGGATGAAAATGGAATAGTGTAGGTCAGATTGTTTCACAGGTCGGCGCAACATCGAGGGCCGAAGGGCCTGTCCTGCGCTGTAATGTTCTAATGGAGTATAACGTGGAGTACGATGTGAAGTTTCCACTTGGGTGGGAATCACAGAAAAGAGGACTATTATTTATGTGGTGGGAGATGGCAGAATGCTGCGGTATGAGGAACCTGGCTGTCCATGCACAGGAGTCTGAAAATGTCAGCAAGCAAGTACAGCAAGTAATTCGGATGGTAAATGGATTGTTGGTATTCTTTGCAAGTCGGATGAAGTATAAAAGTAGTGAAGCATTGCTACAATTGTTCGGGCCATTTGTGAGAAGGCAGCTAGATCATTGTTTACAGTTTTGGTCACCTTATTTAAGGAGGGATATACTTGCAATGGAAGCAGATCAGAGAAGGTTTGTTCAGTTGAATCCTGGGATGAGAGGTTTCTCTTCTGAGGACATGTTAGTCCAGTTGTGTCCATACTCAATGGAGTTTGAAGATTGAGAGTTGATCTTACTGCGAAATATAGGATTCTGAAGAGACCTGACAGGGTAGAAGTTGAGAGTAAGCTTCTTATCGTGGGGGAATCGAGAACTTGGGAGCACAGTTTCATACTAATGGTCTCCCATTTAAGTCGGACATGAGGAGGAATTTCCTCTCTCAGACTGTTGTTAGTATTTGAAATTCTCCACCTGAGCGAGCAGTGGAGTTGAGTCATTTAATATATTCAAGGCTGTGATGGACAAATAACAATGAACATGAGAGACAGCGGTTATGGTGTGGGGGAGAGTGCGGGTGCGGGTTGCAGGGAGGGAAGTGGAATCAAGGTCGCAATGAGATCATGCATGATCTTATTGAATGGAGGAGCAGCTTCTAAGTGCCGAATGGCCTACTCCTTCTGTTGGAAGAAGCAGTACAGAGGGACTACTGCACTGATGGATGGAGCAGTACTGAGGGAGTGCTGCACTGTTGGATGGGCAGTACTGAGAGACCGATTCATTGTTGAAGGAGCAATATTGAGGCCTCTCTGCATAGCCAGTGGTACAATAGGGTGGGAAGTCACACTGTTGGAGGGGCAGCAATGTGGGAGCGATGCCCCTTTTGAGGTGAATTACTAAGGGAAAGCTACACAGTTGTCGGGTACGTACAGAGACAGTACTGCACTGTGGGGAGGTCAGTATTGAAGAGGTACTGGACTGTCGATGGGATGTTATTGGGGGAGCTCGGCGATGTCAGCAAAGACAGTACTGGAGGAATTCTGCACTGTCAGATGGGAAGTACCTTTGTGGCCCGACACTGTCAGCAGGGAAATATTCCTGTAGGGCTGCACTGTCCGATGTTCAGTACTGCGGGAATGCTGCACTGTCAAATGTGTATTTTTGGGGATGAGACGTTAAACCAAGGCCCCTATGCCCTCTGTCTGGAGATAAAAGATCACAAAGTACTATTTGGAAAGAAGGCGGGGGCTTATCTGCGGTGCCCTGGCCAATATTTTACCCTCGATGATGATCTGTCTATTATCACCTTGCTGTTTGTGATACCTCACTGTGTATCAATTAGCTGCTCTGTTCTCCACATTCCAACAGTGACTCCACATCAGAAACATTTACATGGCTGTAAGGCACTTCGGGACGTCCCGTGGCTCTGAACAACGCAATGCAAGTGCAAGATTTTCCTTCTTTTCCTTCTGTCATTCCACGAAAGATACCTGCAGCAAATATCACTTCAACTGACCACGGCAAATATCTCTTAAAATGGCCACAGCAAATTTCAAAATATGACTTTAAATGACGCATATCACATAAAATGGACTCAGGGTACATCACTGAAAATTGACACAACAAATATCTTGTCATTTCATTGACCAAAATAGAATTAAAACAGCCACAGAAAATATTACATAAAATGACCTCACTATCTTCTTTTTTTCTTCTTTGGCCTCCTTGTCTCGGGAGACAATGGGTAAGCGCCTGGAGGTGGTCAGTGGTTTGTGAAGCATCGCCTGGAGTGACTATAAAGGCCAATACTAGAGTGACAGACTCTTCCACAGGTGCTGCAGAGAAATTTGTTTGTCGGGGCTGTTACACAGTTGGCTCTCTCCTTGCGCTTCTGTCTTTTTTCCTGCCAAATGCGAAGTCTCTTTGACTCACCACAATTTAGCCCCGCCTTGATGGCTGCCTGCCAACTCTGGCGCTCGCTGGCAACTGACTCCCACGACTTGTGATCAATGTCACAGGACTTCATGCCGCGTTTGCAGACGTCTTTAAAGCGGAGACATGGACGGCCGGTGGATCTGATACCAGTGACGAGCTCGCTGCACAATGTGTCCTGAGGGATCCTGCCATCTTCCATGCAATTCACATGGCCAAGCCATCTCAAGCGCCGCTGACTCAGTAGTGGGTACAAGGTGGGGATTTTGGCCACGTCGCGGACTTCTGTGTTGGAGATACGGTCCTGCCACCTGATGCCAAGTATTCTCCGGAGGCAGCGAAGGTGGAATGAATTGAGAAGTCACTCTTGGCTGACATACGTTGTCCAGACCTCGCTGCCATAGAGCAAGGTACTGAGGGCACAGGCTTGATACACGCAGACTTTTGTGTTCCGTGTCAGTGCGCCATTTTCCCACACTCTCTTGGCCAGTCTGGACATAGCTGTGGAAGCCTTTCCCATGCGCTTGTTGATTTCTGCATTGAGAGACAGGTTACTGGTGATAGTTGAGCCTAGGTAGGTGAACTCTTGAACTCCTTCCAGAGCGTGGTCGCCGCTATTGATGGATGGAGCATTTCTGATGTCCTGTCCCATGATGTTCGTTTTCTTGAGGCTGATGGTTAGGCCAAATTCGTTGCAGGCAGCCGCAAACCTGTTGATGAGATTCTGCCGACACTCTTCAGTGTGAGATGTTAATGCAGCATCGTCAGCAAAGAGGAGTTCCCTGATGAGGACTTTCCATGCTTTGGTCTTCGCTATTTGACGGGCAAGGTTGAACAACCTGCCATCTGATCTTGCGTGGAGGAAAATTCCTTCTTCTGAAGACTTGAACGCATGTGAGAGCAGCAGGGAGAAGAAAATCCTAAACAGTGTAGGGACGAGAACACAGCCCTGTTTCACACCACTCAGGATAGGAAAGTGGTCTGATGAGGCGCCATTATGCTGAATTGTGCCTTTCATATTGTCATGGAATGAGGTGATGATACTTAGTAGCTTTGGTGCACATCCAATCTTTTCTAGTAGTCTGAAGAGACCACGTCTGCTGCCGAGGTCAAAGGCTTTGGTGATATCAATGACAGCAATGTAGAGGGACATCTGTTGTTCGTGGCATTTCCCTGCAGCTGACGAAGAGAGAACAGCATGGCAATGGTAGAACTCTCTGCTCGAAAGATACACTGTGCCTCAGGGTAGACATACTTGGCCAGCTTCTGGAGCCTGTTTAAAACGACTCGAGCGAAGACATTCCCCACTGTGCTGAGCAGGGAGATTCCACTGTAGTTGTTGCAGTCACCTTTGTTTTTATAGAGGGTGATGATATTGGCATCGCGCATGTCCTGTGGTACTGTTCACTCGTCCCAACACAGGCAAAGCAGTTCGTAGAGTGCTGAGAGTATAGCAGGCTTGGCACACGTAATTATTTCAGGGGTAATGCCGGCCTTCCCAGGGGTTTGTCCACTGGCTAGAGAATCAATGGCATCACTGAGTTCCGATTTTGTTGGCTGTACTTCCAGCTCATCCATGACTGGCAGAGACTGGGTTGCATTGAGGGCGGTCTCAGTGCCAACATTTTCCCTGGAGTACAGTTCTAGGTAGTATTCCACACAGCGGTCCATTTTCTTGTGCTGGTCAGTGATCGTTTCCCCTAATTTAGATTTGAGGGGGGCGATCTTCTTCATGCCTCACCCAAAAGCCCTCTTAATGCCATCATACATTCCTCTGATGTTTCCGGTGTCAGAGGCCAGCTGAATATGACTGCATAGGTGTTGCCAGTAGTCATTTGCGCAGCGCCTGGCTGTTCTCTGTGCAGTGCTTCTGGCTGCCTTAAGTGCTACGGATGTTAACTCTCTGGGGGCTTTCTTGTAGTTCAACAGTGCAATGCGCTTAGCAGCTATGACAGGTTCCAGCTCTTCAAAGTGAGATTTAAACCACTCTGCTTCCGCTTCACACATTTACCACAGGTGGTCATTGCTGAGTCATAGATGACGTCTCCGATGAGGGCCCACTTGGTCCCTGCATCCTCAGTGGGAGTGTTTTGAAGGGCTTTTTCGAGTGAATTTAGAAACATATGAAACAACTGTGGATGAGAAATTCTGTTAGTGTTGATGCGCGGGCGGCCCTTCTGCTTGGAGTGATGCAGCTTCTTTGGTTTGAGTCCACCAGGGAGTGGTCGGTGTCGCAGTCCGTACTGTGGAAGCTGCGTGTGGTTTGCACGTTGTTTAAAGAGGCTCGCCTTGTGACGATGAGATCCAGCTGGTGCCTACGACGTGATCTTGGGTGCCTCCAAGAAACCTGGTGACACGGTTTAGTGTGAAAGAATGAGTTGGTGATGCAGAGGTTATGATAAGTACACAACTCAAGCAGTCTCTGTCCATTCTCATTCATCCTTCCAATGCCATAGCACCCAAGGCAGGAGGGCTATGAGTCATGGTTGGCCCCAACCCTGGCATTAAAGTCCCCCAGCATGAATAGATGTTCGGTATTGGGGATGCTACTGATGATATTATGCAGTTCCTCGTTGAACTGGTCTTTAGCTTCAGGTGGGGGGCTGAGTGTTGGAGCATAGCTGCTGAGTAGGTGTACTGGAAATGAGGCGGTGAACAGTCGGATGGACAGTATGCGTTCTGAGCCATTTGAGGGCGGCTCTATCATGCTGAGCAAACAGTTTCTCATGGCGAAGCCCGCTCCATGCTGTCTTGGTACTTCAGGATCCCTACGCTGCCAGTAGAAGGTGTAGTCTTGCTCTTTTGGAGATCCGCTCACAGGGAGGCGTGTCTCCTGAAGTGCTGCAATGTCCACATTGAGTCTACTGAGCTCGTTGTTAATGATGGCAGTCTTCTGAGAAACGTTGACTCGTGTAAGGTCTTCCGACAGGCCAGGACACATAGTTCTGACATCCAGCTTGCAAAACGAAGGGCTGGTACCTTCCTTCTTTTTTTTGGTCATGCTGTTTTGTGCGGTGTTGCAGTGCACTTTTCAGGCAATGATTCTGAGCTCCAAGCACCCATTGAAGTTGGTTGACTGTGGTGGGACTGAAGCTTAGTGACCGGGGGCTGCCCGGTTTAAGGCGGGCAGTAACTGTCCAGTGAGATGCGATTACCTCTCCCACCGACAAAGGCAACCCGTGGCGCCCAATCTCTGTGCCAATTGAGCTATACATATAACCTGTTACTGCTGCGTTCCGTGTTGTTTTGATCGCTGTGAGGCGACTATGGAGTTGACCTCTCCATGGTGCATGCCTGGGCGGATGTATGGAGGTTGTGAGTTGCCCAAGCGTCAAAACCACCCTCTCGGCATTCCTGGTGGGGTTCAAAGGCGTGCAGATCATGACGTTTGGCACCGGTATGGTTGCAGGAACTGCCGGAAACATGCCACACGTGACACATGAACGCCTTCGGGGTTCCGCTCCAGATTTTGTATTAGGGTTTATAATAAGATATAGTATTGTCAAAATCACTTTTTTTTTGTATTGAAAGCTAAGAATTCTGTGTGCTTTTAAAATTTGAGCAAAAGTATTTTCTGTGAAAATTGAATGCTGAAACTTGGTGTTTGAACTGAATTCAGACTGCCAGGCACCTGTTTCCAAGCCTCTCAACAGGGAAATGACAGGAAGATTTATGAATGTCACATGACTTATTGATCGGGTTTTAGTTTCACTTTGCACTGTGAGAGATCAGTGAGCTGAGCAGCATTGCAGTGAGCTGGCAGGGACCTGTGTTTGCAGACAAGGGAAAAGAGCTATTATCTGAAAAAATAAGATTTGCTTCTCTTGGGGGAAAAAATCCTACATTTGCGGTGTGGTTGTGGTCTGCTTGTAGTGGGGAAAAGAGCTCTGGAGAGAGAAAAGACCTAGGAAAAGAGGAGTTGCTACACTTGGTGGTGGAAAACTGCTTTGCAGAAAAGAAACCCTGCATTATTAAAGGAACAGAATCCTATTGCCTCCAGCGTCTGAAAAATCGCTGCCTCAAGAGTGATTCCTGTTGCCTCTTATATTTTGGGAGACCCGGAAAGCTCAAGAAAGCGTCTATTGCTGGTCAGCTACTTCAAAATCCAAGTAGCCCTGTTGTTATATGCTTTGCTGAACGAGCTGTGTGACGCCTGCTGCAGTCGAATTGCCTTGAACGCCGACCCATCACAGTCTGTTCATTGAACCCGCCTGGAGAGATTTCAACTAGCATCCAACTATTCGACTATGGGACACCTCACCGACCCGGGAATATCCGACCAGAATATTATGACCCAGTTGTTTTATTCTCAAGAAACAGTTGTGAAGAGAAAAGCCTTTCCCGCTTGTTAACCGGTGTTTGCATGCATGTGTGTGTGCATAAGAGTTAGGAAGAATAAGAAGTTATAGAATCGTTTCACATATAGATTTATTCCATATTGTTTAAGATTTAGTTTATTAAAAATAATTAATGTTGCCATTTAAGAAACCTGATTTGATATGCTTTATTCTGTGGGGGGTGGGGGGGGGGGGAAGGGGGCGGTGGTAGCGGTGGGGCGGGTTGCAAATGAAGTGTTTCATGTGGGTATTTTTTGGTAGCTCGAAAACTTTACTAATATGTTGTGACCTGTGGAGAAATGAGACTGAATTAACTCTTGGTCGTAACAGTATTCTAAATTGAAAGAAGTACAGCTAAATTGTTTCCTCACCTGGAAAGATTGCTTTTAGCCTTGAATGGTGAGGAGAGAGGAGGTAAAAGGTATTACACATCCTGCAATTGCATGGGAAGGTAACAACGTGACGTGGTGATGGAGGAGTGGACCAGCGTGTCGCATAGGGAATGGTCCCTTTGGAACGCTGACAGAGAGGGAAGGGGATGATGTGTTTGGTTGGTCGATGCACGCTGAATGTGGCGGAAATGCAGGAATTTGAAAGTATGGATGTGGAAGCTGCTGGGGTGGAAAGTGAGGGCAAGGAGATCCCTGACTTTGTTTTGGGCGGAAGGGGTAGGGGTGAGGGCAGAAGTGTGGAAATGCAGGAAAAAGCCTGATCTGTAAATGTTTTGACAATCACACTGCCCCCGCCCCCCCTCCCCCCTACCGCCCCGAAGATACATCCAGACTCCCAAAGATCCGGTTCAAATACTGTCAAGTCCATGGAATACCCACTCATATTGATACACAATCCCAGACACGTCCATATTTCAGTGAAAATCTAGAGGCATCAATATTTGGACATCGAGTCTCACGAGCAACACCAGCATTAGCGATTCGGATATAGTAGAACCCAGAACGGCAATATATATCCTAATTTCAAAAGATGGTATATGTTCGTTTGACGATACATATCAAAACTCGCAGATCATACTCTTCCAAACTAATCTTCTCAGGGTTGATCGATTCTCTACCTCAGAGTGGCTGATACATGTCTGTCCCCGACTTGATGATCTCAAAGACGTTTTGGGAGAATAACATGACAATGAAATTCATAGGAAAGAAAGTCAATGGGGCCCCATCAAATTGACATTCATTACAGTCAATAAACAAACAAGTTCAGCAAAAGACTTTCATCTGAACACTATATATATATATATATATATATACACTAGAAGGTAAACATGGTTCCAAGCATGCTGAAGAAGCCGGGATAAACAGTTCATTAATCCAGTCTTTCTTTTTCTTTTTTCTTTCTTTTCTTTCTTTTGGGCCTCCTTATCTCGAGAGACAATGGATACGCGCCTGGAGGTGGTCAGTGGTTTGTGAAGCAGCGCCTGGAGTGGCTAAAAGGCCAATTCTGGAGTGACAGGCTGTTCCACAGGTGCTGCAGAGAAATTTGTTTGTTGGGGCTGTTGCACAGTTGCCTCTCCCCTTGCGCCTCTGTCTTTTTTCCTGCCAACTACTAAGTCTCTTCGACTCGCCACAATTTAGCCCTGTCTTTATGGCTGCCCGCCAGCTCTGGCGAATGCTGGCAACTGACTCCCACGACTTGTGATCAATGTCACACGATTTCATGTCGCGTTTGCAGACGTCTTTATAACGGAGACATGGACGGCCGGTGGGTCTGATACCAGTGGCGAGCTCGCTGTACAATGTGTCTTTGGGGATCCTGCCATCTTCCATGCGGCTCACATGGCCAAGCCATCTCAAGCGCCGCTGACTCAGTAGTGTGTATAAGCTGGGGGTGTTGGCCGCTTCAAGGACTTCTGTGTTGGAGATATAGTCCTGCCACCTGATGCCAAGTATTCTCCGAAGGCAGCGAAGATGGAATGAATTGAGACGTCGCTCTTGGCTGGCATACGTTGTCCAGGCCTCGCTGCCGTACAGCAAGGTACTGAGGACACAGACCTGATACACTCGGACTTTTGTGTTCCGTGTCAGTGCGCCATTTTCCCACACTCTCTTGGCCAGTCTGGACATAGCAGTGGAAGCCTTACCCATGCGCTTGTTGATTTCTGCATCTAGAGACAGGTTACTGGTGATAGTTGAGCCTAGGTAGGTGAACTCTTGAACCACTTCCAGAGCGTGGTCGCCAATATTGATGGATGGAGCATTTCTGACATCCTGCCCCATGGTGTTCGTTTTCTTGAGGCTGATGGTTAGGCCAAATTCATTGCAGGCAGACGCAAACCTGTCGATGAGACTCTGCAGGCATTCTTCAGTGTGAGATGTTAAAGCAGCATCGTCAGCAAAGAGGAGTTCTCTGATGAGGACTTTCCGTACTTTGGACTTCGCTCTTAGACGGGCAAGGTTGAACAACCTGCCCCCTGATCTTGTGTGGAGGAAAATTCCTTCTTCAGAGGATTTGAACGCATGTGAAAGCAGCAGGGAGAAGAAAATCCCAAAAAGTGTGGGTGCGAGAACACAGCCCTGTTTCACACCACTCAGGATAGGAAAGGGCTCTGATGAGGAGCCACCATGTTGAATTGTGCCTTTCATATTGTCATGGAATGACGTGATGATACTTAGTAGCTTTGGTGGACATCCGATCTTTTCTAGTAGTCTGAAGAGACCACGTCTGCTGACGAGGTCAAAGGCTTTGGTGAGATCAATGAAAGCAATGTAGAGGGGCATCTGTTGTTCACGGCATTTCTCCTGTATCTGACGAAGGGAGAACAGCATGTCAATAGTCGATCTCTCTGCACGAAAGCCACACTGTGCCTCAGGGTAGACGCGCTCGGCCAGCTTCAGGAGCCTGTTCAGAGCGACTCGAGCAAAGACTTTCCCCACTATGCTGAGCAGGGAGATTCCACGGTAGTTGTTGCAGTCACCGCGGTCACCTTTATTTTTATCGAGGGTGATGATGTTGGCATCGCGCATGTCCTGGGGTACTGCTCCCTCGTCCCAGCACAGGCATAGCAGTTCATGTAGTGCTGAGAGTATAGCAGGCTTGGCACTCTTGATTATTTCAGGGGTAATGCTGTCCTTCCCAGGGGCTTTTCCGCTGGCTAGGGAATCAATGGCATCACTGAGTTCCGATTTGGTTGGCTGTATGTCCAGCTCATCCATGACTGGTAGAGGCTGGGCTGCATTGAGGGCAGTCTCAGTGACAGCATTCTCCCTGGAGTACAGTTCTAGGTAGTGCTCAACCCAGCGGTCCATCTGTTTGCGTTGGTCAGTGATTATGTCCCCCGATTTAGATTTGAGGGGGGTGTTCTTCTTGATGGTTGGCCCAAGAGCTCTCTTCATGCCATCATACATTCCTCTGATGTTTCCGGTGTCTGAGGCCAGCTGAATATGACTGCATAGGTGTTGCCAGTAGTCGTTTGCGCAACGCCTAGCTGTTCTTTGTGCAGTACTTCTGGCTGCTTTAAGTGCTGCGGATGTTAAATCGCTGGGGGCTTTCTTGTAGATCAAAAGTGCAATGCGCTTAGCGGCTATGACAGGTTCCAGCTCTTCATTATGAGATTGAAACCAGTCTGCATTTCTCTTCGCACTTTTGCCGTAGGTGGTCAAAGCTGACTCATAGATGGCGTCTCTGATGTGGGCCCACTTGGTCTCAGCATCCCCTGTGGGAGTGTTTTGAAGGGCTGTTACAAGTGAATTTAGAAATTTTTGTAACAGCTCTGGGTGAGAAATTCTGCTCGTGTTGATGCGCGGGTGGCCCTTCTGCTTGGAATGATGCAACTTCTTTGGTCTGAGTCTAACCTTGCTGCACACCAGGGAGTGGTCGGTGTCGCAGTCCGCACTGTGGAAGCTGCGTGTGATTTGAACACTGTTTAAGGCGGCTCGCCTTGTGACAATGAGGTCTAGCTGGTGCCAACGACGTGATCTTGGGTGCCTCCATGAAACCTGGTGACAGGGTTTAGTGTGAAAGAACGAGTTGGTGATGCAGAGGTTATGATAGGTACACAACTCAAGCAGTCTCTGCCCGTTCTCATTCATCCTTCCAACGCCATAGCGCCCAAGGCAGGAGGGCCATGAGTCATGGTCGGCCCCAACCCTGGCATTAAAGTCCCCCAGCAGGAATAGGTGTTCGGTGTTGGGGATGCTGCTAATGATGTTATGGAGTTGTTCATAGAACTGGTCTTTAGCTTCAGGTGCGGAACAGAGTGTTGGAGCATAGATGCTGAGTAGGTGTACTGGACCAGAGGTGGTGAGCAGTCGGATGGACAGTATGCGTTCCGAGCCATTTGAGGGAGGCTCTATCATGCTGAGCAAGGAGTTTCTGATGGCGAAGCCCACTCCATGCTGTCTTGGTTCTTCAGGATCCCTGCCCTGCCAGAAGAAGGTGTAGTCTTGCTCTGCTAGAGAGCCACTCGCGGGGAGGCGAGTCTCCTGAAGTGCTGCAATGTCCACATTGAGTCTACTGAGCTCGTTGTTAATGATGGTGGTCTTCCGAGAATCGTTGATTTGTGTAAGGTCTTCCGACAGGCCAGGACACATAGTTCTGACGTTCCAGCTTGCAAAGCGAAGGGCTGGTACCTTCTTTCCTTTTTTCATGTTGTTTGGTGCGGTGTATCAGTCCACCTTTCGGGCAATGACCCTGAGCTCCAAGCACCCATTGAAGCAGGCAGACTGTGGCGGGACAGAACCTTATTGACCGGGGGCTGCCCGGTTTGAGGCGGGCGGTAGCTGTCCAGTGAGGTGCAATGACCTCTCCCACCGACAAAGGCAACCCGTGGCGCCCAGTTTCTATGCCAATTTATCTGGACTTATAACCCGTAACTGCTGCCTTCCGTGTTGTTTCAGTCGCTGTGAGGCAACTATGGAGTGACCTCTCCATGGCGCATGCCTGGGCAAATTTATGGAGGTTGAGAGTTGCCCAGTCGTCAAAGCCCCCCTCTCGGCCTTTCTGGTGGGGTCCAAAGGAGTGCAGGACACGACGTTTGGCACCAGTATGGCTGCAGGAACTGCCGGAAACATGCCAAAGGTGACACATGACCGCCTACGGGGTTCCGCTCCGGATTTTCTGTTAGGGTTTACTCCCTTGGCCTTGGTCTCTCCCGAGACGCCCACAAGGCAGTGGGGTTGTTGGGGCCCCTACACAGGTGTAGGATGGTGCCGGTGGGAGGAGGGGATGCAAGGGGGAGGGGTAGAGGGAGGGGGTGGGGGGGTGCAGGGGAAGGGGGTGCGGGGTGAAGATGGTGCGAGGGGGGGCGGGCTGGGACGGGGTTGTGAGGGGGTGAGCTGAGAGGGTGGAGCAGGGAAGGGGACGGGGGTGAGGGGGGGTGGAAGGGGGGTAAAGGGGGGGGGAGGGGGGGGGTGGAATCTGGTGCAGGTAATAAGCCATTTCCTCAGTGCCCACCATCGACGTCCGGAAAGCTCATCCACGTCCTTCGGGAGGTGAAGCATCATTTGGCAGACTTAGAGGTGATTACATTTGCTAAGGGTTTTTTCTTTTTGCAGTGGTTTAAATAAAGGCATGCAGCATTGCCGACAGTGCGCTGCAGATGCTCTCCGAGCCATCTCCCGCGGGCGCTTTGAAGTTGCGGCCGGGGGGGCCGTTCGTGGATGTTTTGGGTGTTCGGGGCACCTTTTCACAGGACTTCTCTCGGGTCCCGCAGCTCCTTCTTCACCTCAATGGACTTACCGCATGCCGTGGCTGCAGACACTCTGGACTGTGAAGACAGCAGGATCGGAGATTGAAGTATCGGCAGCTGTGCTCGTCAGTTTCATCCGGATCAATTTCATTGAGTAAACAAAGAGCAGGTGTGGCTGGGGGAGGGCAGTGGGCCCAGGTAACATACACTAAACTAACTGTTAACTTTTAGATAGGGCTAAAATGAACTGATTTAAAGAGCCAGGGGAATTTAAACAGTTTAAGAGGGCAGATTGGGGGAGAAAACGTTAGGGATGGGAGCAGATGGCCATGGATAGAGTTGAACAGCAAGGGAGCTTCCTGGGGAGCTTCCAGGCCAGGAGCCATCTTGAACATTAATCAACCGCATTTCCCTCTTGATCCCTCACAAATCTCGAGCAAGTTAGTAATACATGTTTTTCCCTTACGGAATCCATGCTGGTTTCCTTAATTATCCCGAATTTTCCATGTGCCTGTTAACTTTGCCCTGAATTATTATTTCCAGATGTTTCAACACCACTGAACGTAAACTGACTGGCCTGTAGTTGCTGGGCTTGTCTTTACTCACTTTTCTTATGAACGAGGGTGTTCTTTTGCAATTCTTCAGTCCTCTGGCAGAAACCCCGAATTTCAGAAGACTGATAAATCATAGCCAGTGCCTCCGCGAAATTCCACCCTCACTTCCCTCAGTATATTTGGATGGATTAAATTCGCTCCTGCTGATTTATGCACCTTCGGTACAGACATCCCATCTAATATATACCGCATTATTAATTTTAAACCTTTCGAGTCTCTGAATTCCCTCCTCTTTCACCATTGTTTGGTTTACATTTTCTTCCTTGGTAAAGACAGATGCAAAGAATTAATTCCATGCCACAACTATGCCCTCTGCCTCCACGCATAAATCACCTTTCTGGTCCCTATTCGGCCCATCTCCTCCTTTTACCACGCGTTTCTTATTTATATGTCTGCAGAAAACTTTGGGATTCCCTTTAATGTTAGCTGACAGTCTCTTTTCATGCTCTCTCTTTGCATCTCGTATCTGATTTTTCACTTTCCCTGTGGACCTTCTATATTCAGCCCGATTCACAAAGGTATTTTTTTACACGGCATCTGCCCGAAGCACACCTTTTCTTCTTAACCTTAATTTCTACCTCTTCTGTCATCCAGGCAGTTCTGGATTTGTTTACCTTACCTTTCCCCCATTGAGAGGGCATACCTTTACTGTGTCTGAACTATGACCTTTTTGAAAGTAGCCTATTTTTCAGCTACCGTTTTCCTGCCAACATTTGACTCATATTTATTGGCCCCCAACTCTGTTCTTACCCTACTGAAGTTGAATTTCCCCAAGTTAATTATTCTTACGCTGAAACCTTCATTGCCCTTTTTCATAGCCAGACTAAACCTTATGATGCAATGATCACTGTCCCCTAAATGATTTCCTACTGATATTTGATCCACTTGGCCCACCTCATCCCCAAGAACCAGGTCTAGCAGTGCCTCCTTTCTCGTTCTACTAGATAGATCCTGCTGTAGAAACTTTTGCTGAACACACTCTTGGAACTCTTGCTCCTCACTGCCCTTTATCTTCCTACTATCCCAGTCTCTGTTCGGATGATTAACGTCCCCCACTACAACTGCACTATCGGTTTCATACCTCGCTGTAATTGCACATTTGTTCCTCCACGTCCAGCCCAAAAGTTTGTGGCCTATAGGCAGCACTGAGCAATGTAGATTTTTTATTCCTTAGTTTGAACCAAATTAACTATCTCCTCATCCTGTCTGGTCATCCTTTTCCTCCAGCACTCCGATGCTCACCTTAATCAACACCTGCACCCTTCCCCCTTTTTCACTTCCCTGTCTTTCCTGAAAACGCTGTATGCGGTAATATTCAATACTTACTCTTGCCCTTCTTTGAACTAGGTCTGTGTTGTCGCCATAGCATCATATTTCCACGTGTCAATCTGCGCCTGTAACTCACAACTCTTATTAACAACATCCCATGCATTCACATACATGCACATTAACCTTCATTTAGTCATTATTACGTTCTCCCTTACTCTGACACCACCTAATAACATACTATTCTCAACTCCCGTGCTGTCTTTCTTCCCCAGAATTATGTGGACCTTGCTATTCCCCTCTGATATTTCCTCTTGGTTCCCACATCTCTACCATGTTAGTTTAAACCCTGCCCAACATCACTAGCAAATAGCCTGCAAGGAAATATTTTCCAGTTCTCCTTATGTTGAAACCTTTTGGCCTGTACAGGGCGCACATTCTCCAGAACTGGTACAAGTGTCCTAGGAATCTAAAGTCCTCCCTCCTGCACTATCTTTCTCGCCACGCATTCATCTTCACTATCATTCTGTTTATATATGTACTTGTGTGTGATACTGCAAGTAATCCGGCGATTGCTATTTTGAGGTCCTGCTTTCTAGTTTATTAAGGAGCACATTGAAATCTTTTTGAAGAACACAACCCCCCTCCCTGTCTATGGTGTTGGTACCAATGTGGACCACGACGTCTGGGCATTTCAATCTCCACCTTCAGAGTGTTCTGCAACCATTCAGTGACATCCTTGACCCTGGCACCAGAGAGACAACATACCATCCCGGTTTCTCATCTGCGGTCACAGTAACACATGTCTGTTCCTCTGACGATCGGATCTCCTATCATTATCGCTCTTCCAGTTTTCCTGTGCCCCCTTTCTGCAGCGGAACCACCCGTGGTGCCGTGGCCTTGGCCCTGGCTGCACTTCCCAGATGAGCCATCACTTTCCTCAGTATTCAGAACTGAATACCTCTCGGAATGTGAGATGCACTCAGGGTTCTCCTGCATTCCCTGTCTACTTCTTCTAGACAGTCAGGTGGTTATCATTCCCTCTCTGCTTGCATATTCTTAATCTGTGGGTTGACCATATGTATAAACGCGTTATCCACGAAGTTCTAATCCTTATGGATCCACTGCACTGCCGCCAGCTGCTGCTCATGTTCAACAACCCGTACCTCAAGCTTCGGCAACTGACCACCTTTCCTTTACTTATGGCTATCTACGAGCAACGAAGCGTCATCACAGAAACATCAGAACATGAGATATAGATATGAGAATGGTGATGCATGGGATATCAAACTCATTGCTGGAAGAATAGATCCTCTCATTTGCATTTGTTAACTCATGTGACCAGAATTGTCCAGCATTTGGAGTTTTCCAATTCAAACTCTCAAAGTAAATGTATTCTATCAAACAGAGACTTAACTTGATGTTGTAATCTGTTTGTTCAATTAAAAAAAAACAATAGAACGATGTTGAAACCTTAATATTCCCATGGCAATCACATAGCTTTATAAATTACATGCTCTGCAAAAGTATCAGCTCAGATTGTAATACAGGGTGATTGCCTGCATCTCGAAGGGTCAGATCACTTCACACAGGAAATGCATCAAGCAGTTGACATTATCCAGCAAATATATTACACTATTGTTGCCATCATTGGTGTTCCTGGTAAGTGTCTTTAACCATGGAAATTGTGTAACTCTGTGTGTGAGCTGCTCTCTGGTTTCACTCTGTGACTGTTAATGCTTTATGATAATCTAATAATCACCGCTATTTCAGCCACCCGATCATAGGTATCAATTTCTTGTGTCAAATGTTTTGAACTATCTCTACGATTTCAATCTGTTTCCTCAACACATAATAAAGCTCGTGTTGTAACTCAAAGGTTTATTGAATTACCAAGTTGTTGCATTTATTGGAACATCGTGCAACGTTGAAGTGGACCTCAGTGATGGCAACACTATGAGTGAAAGTATTAGTTGGAGTATCAGCTAGTGTAAAATCACACTGAGTGTTTTCACTAACTTCAATGAACAACTGATACTGGAGTTTATATTTTCCTGACAGTGCCTGTCATTGTAGAAATAAACAGAGTTCAGGTCACTACTAGAAGTGGTACAGTCGTTCGCAGCTGCCATTTATTACTGGGAGTATCTGTCATTATAAAATCGTACTGAGTGCGATTCACTTACTGGATTGGAATACCTGACCCTACTGCTCATGTATTACTGCCGTTGTAGAATTTTCATGGGGGTATTTCACTAACTGGAGAGGAACACCTGACCCCCGAGGCCAGGTATTACTGAGAGTTTCTGTTAATGTAGAATTGCACTGAGTGTGGGTCACAAACTGGTGTGGAAGACTTGATCCGGTGGTCAAATATTAGCGGGAGTATCGGTCACTGTAGAATTGTGATGAGAGTTTTTCTGCCGCCCAATTCCATACTGATTATGTTCACGTTAAGCGAAAGTGTTCCAGTGCTGATCCTTATGGAAGACCACTTTGCATTTCCGCCAATCTGTGTAAAGACCTTTAATCCATACCTCCTGTTTTCCGTTTATTTAGCCAAATTGCTGTTCGTGCTATTGATTGTCCCCTAATTCCACTTGATCTGAGATTTCCATGGGTTTTCTGTGTGGTACAATTTAGAAAATTAAGGTATTTTGCTACTACAGTAAGAATTGTATCTATACCTTCTGATACTTATTCAAATAATTCAATGATGTTGATCAAGTATGGCATTCCTTTTGGAATATGTGCTGACTACTCTTTCCTAATATATGAGTTTCTAGATGTTTTTCCATTAAATATTTGAATATACATTCCATTATCTTCCCTACCACTGATGGTATATTAACGGAAACATAGTTCCTTGGACAATTGCCACCTTCTATTTTAAACACAAGTATCACATTAGCTGTACATCTGTCCTCCAGCAGTATTCACTATTCTGATGATTAATAATGAGCAGATCGTCGTGCCTCTGCTGTATCTTCCCCATCTTTATTCGTATGTGTGGATGCAATCGACATTATAATTATTTAAAATGCTTTGCATTTATTCACTATATTTTGACAGTTCAGATCCTTCCCTCAGAGATCTCAATCCCTTCTTCAGGCTTTATATCCTTTTCTACTGGTTCTTTCTCTCCTGACGCTTCTTCAATGCATGAAACTCCCTTCCTTCTCAGCTTGGAGCTGTGCTCCAGAAGCACATGGGCGTTTATGTCCATGTTACTCTACCCCTCTAGAGTCCTCCTAAATTCAGTAAACACTAAGTGTCCTTAAACTCACTGTGGATCACATCTTTCCTGACAAACACCATGAGGCCATCGCCTGGCCAGTTCCCCTCCACCGTTTTATGATGGTACATTCACAGGGCCCCATTTTGAATTGATAGTTTGGCTTGATTCACTCGCCATTCCCGCTGGACCTCCTGTCTTCCTCACTGGCGCTCGTCTGCGAAGGAAATCTCTTACAGCTTTTTGATCCTGATTTCCATGCAGGGACCATGTTGTAAATGGTCGGTGTGTGGACCAAGCGGGCAAACGTTGTGATATTCCACATTCACATGCTTCAGCATGGGAGTCTGTATGGGCCAGAGCTATGCTGCCTTTGTGTTGGATATGTAGGCCATTCTTTGTTCCAATTCTACTCAGGTCCTCACCTTCACATATTTTTTTCTGATGCCTGATGACTCTGCGGTTGCCATTTGTTTCATTTGGCTTGAACTAACAATTATCATCAACCTTACTTCTAATATCCACCCCTCCCTCGTCTTCACATGGTCCCTGCCAGACACTTGCTGTCTCATCCTCGAGTTCTCCAGCCACATTTCAGGGGATTAGCTGTCCTCCAATATCTACTATAATCCCATCGACACCCGCAGCTCCCTTGATTATATTTCCTCCCTCTCCGGTTGTAGGAACACCTCTGCTCCATTCTCCTAGATTTTTCCATCTCCGTCCCATCTGCTTTGATGATGCTAACTTCCACACCAGTGCTTCTGAAATGTGTTCCTTATTCCTCAGCCGACGATTCCTATCCACTCTGTGTAACAGGGCCCTCGACCTGGCCCAATGCATTTCCAGCGTCACTGCCTTCGCCCCTTTTCCTACCTGCCAGGTAAGTTTCCATTTGTCCTCACCTTCCAGCCCACCAGTCTCCACATTCAACGCAACATCTGCCAACATTTCTGTCACGCCCAGCTAAATCCAACGCCAGTCCTATATTCTGCCTCTCTGCCATCAACCCGTCCACTGTGAAAGACAGTTTCACTCTTGGACCACCCCTATGAACTCCTCCAGTTCCATTTGCATCTTCCCGAGCAAGTACAGGAAGTTTAACTCTTGTCCTCTAACCTCCATTCTTCTCACTGTCCAATACCCCAAATATCCCTTCCAAGTGGAACAGCGATGTGTTATTACTTCTTACAATTCACTACACACGATGGAGTCCCCTGGACTTTGGAAAAGGGCCAAATGCGGAATGGGAGATTGCATTTCTGAACAGCTCCGTTCAGTCTGCAAGCATGACCCTGACATTTTGGTCACTTGTCATCTTAATTCGACACCGCACACCTACTCTGACTTCTCTGTCCTCGACCTCCTATAAACTTACACTGATGCTCTGTGAGAAACAGCACCAGAGTTTTCAATTAGGCATTTTTCTTTGTATGACTCAACATTGATATTAAAAACTTCATATTATAACTATTCCTTCCATCTTCTCAGACGCCCTGTGCTGGTCATTGAGGATGACTGCATCAGTATCACGGGAAGTGGAGTAGTTGTGGGTTGTTTCTTGGTCGGTGGGGGGGGGGGGTGGACCCCTATTGGTACACAGCTGGCAGGCTGGCCCACACCCCTGAGGTCTACCAACCATCCTTGTCACTTTTTCGGTCCACTGTAGCCTTCTCCATTTACCAGATGTTTCGCAATCTCCTACCTGCTTGTTCTTTAATTGTCCAATCGTCTTGCACCATCATCTCTTTCGTCATTTCATCAAACTTGCCCTCCACTCGATCAAAAACCTTCTCCTTTGCTCCTTCCTCCACCTAACATGCACATTTCCATGTCTTAAATAATGCTTTAAGGCTCTTAATATTTAATATTTTCCATTCCTGATGAAAGACTTTTTTCCATAAAATTTTGTCTGAAATGCTGAGCGTTTTCAACATTTTTTACTTTTATCAGATGTGCAGCAGTCACAGTACTTTCTTGTGGTGACATTATTTCGTCTCCGAAATTAACACGACATAGGTGGGGGGGAGGGGTTTCAGAGTTTTAAATTTTCATTATTTCTTATCGGTTTCCCCTCCCTCACGTCAGTCTGAATGACAGGCTTGGCGCCCAGTCAGTCAGAGAGGATTCTGGAGCAGGCTTCAGGAACAGTGTTGTTCCAATGCTGATGCTTGGCTACTGGAGGAGCTGCCTGATATCGGAAGGGGGTGGGCGGGTTTGAATCGCCAATTCTAGAGGGGGAAAGGGTGGCGAAATCTCCGATCCCCGTGTTCTCAGTACCCAATGATGGGGAGGTGGTCTCCTATCCAGTAAGATGGAGAGTGGGAGTGTCTGCGCCCAACCCTTGCAAGAGGTTTCATATCTTTGAAAGTTGTCCCAGTCCGGGCAAGGCGTGAGTTTATGAAGACTGTGGGATCAAAGATACAAATGAATGGGGCCAGATCCCTGGGGTATCTCAGGCCAACAGCATGGTCTAGTCCCGCGGTGGGCGCATCCATTTTCGTGGGTGGTGTTGTCCCATTCCGTCAGGGTGCAGGCTCCAGTATTTGGGGTGGTGAAGTTCCATCTCGGTGGAATGCAGTGCAAACCCAAGCTACAATCCTAAGGGAGGACTCGGATGCTAGGGGTGCGGTTCTGGTTGCTAATTTCAGGTGACGTTGTTTGTGGCTTGTGAAACAGGTTATAGCAGAGACTTCCAAAATAATTAGAATGCTTAAATTGCCAATATTCCTCCTCGGAGTTGTTGTCTGCCCTCCCCCAATCCAGGATCCATTAAACGCGGAAGTGGGCAGCTCAGAGGTGGATTAGGATCGGAGTTGAGATTGTTAAGTTTTAACATCTGACTCGCTCCAACCCATCAATTTGTAATGCTGATGTCTTCCCCTAACTGTCTGCATCAGATACGGAGAATGTTTGAACAGATAATTTTCAATCACCTTTCCTTTCTTTCTCTTCCAGTTAATTTAGTGGCGATTGTGATCCTGTCCCGGGGAAAATGCGGCCTCTCCACGTGCACCACTCGCTACCTGGTGGCTATGGCAATGGCTGATCTACTGGTTATCATCACTGATATCATACTGTATCGTATCAGTATGTATTATTTCCCATGGTCTTTCCTGAGCATCACCCCTGTGTGCACTGTTATCATTGTCCTGAGACTTGCAGCCAGAGAGTGTTCTGTATGGTTCACAGTCACTTTCTCATTTGATCGATTTGTGGCCATTTGTTGCCAGAAGCTGAAAACAAAATATTGCACTGAGAAAACTGCAGCTGTTGTTCTCGCAGCAACCTGCATTCTGCTCTGTTTAAAAAATATTCCCTTTTACTTTACAGTTGAACCTGGACAGATAATCAACAATGTACCGTGGGACTGTTATCCAATTCCAGGCTATTTTACTGAGCCCGGATGGGTGGGATTTGACTGGTTTGATACAGTTTTAACCCCATTGCTTCCATTTGCTTCAATTCTGTTGCTCAATGCTCTGACAGTCAGGCACATTTTAGTGGCAAGCCGAGTCCGTAAGGGGTTGAGGAGTCGGAGCAAGGGAGAGAATCACAGTGACCCAGAGATGGAGAGCAGAAGAAGGTCTGTAATTTTACTCTTCACCATATCTGGCAGCTTCATACTTTTATGGTTGGTGTATGTGATAGACTTCTTGTATTATAGCATTACAGGAACAGATGTTAGGAATTTCAACGATACTGAACTGATAATTAGAGAAGTCGGATTTATGCTGCTGAGTTTAAGTTGCTGCACAAACACATTTATTTATGGGGCAACGCAGTCCAAATTCAGAGAACAGTTCAAGAGTATAGTGAAATACCCAGTTACATCATTAATTCAATTAATGAATAAACCAAAGAACTGAGAGCAGCCTAGAGGTGGGTTCCACAGTTACCAGTTATGAATGTAATATTTACCCCGAACGGCGACCCGAACGGTGAATGAATGGAAATAAACAGGCGGCGGCGGGTTACATGCAGGAAAGAACAGCGAAGTGTTGGAGTTTTAATGACCGGATGAAGAGTGGGGGTTGAAGGAGAGGAATAATTCCATCTGCAGGACAAGAGGGAAAACAAAAGATTGAGATGCTGGAAATCTTTTCATGTGAATTGATTAGTATTGTTTGTTTTAATTTCGAAAGCACTTTATTGAGTCTGTCTCCCATTTGTACCCGCATTTACTGCCATCTCTCTCTCTGTCTTCCTGCTCCATTCAAAGACTGTAAAATACTTTATGTGTCATAGAGTCGTACAGTATGGAAACAGGCCCTTCGGCCGACAGCGTCCATGCCGATCATAATGCCTATCTATACTAATTCCACCTGCCTGCATTAATTCCATATCACTCTATGCCTTGCTCATTCAAGTACCTGACCAGATGCCTCTAAAATGTGGCTACTGTTCCTGCCTCCACCACCTCCTCAGGCAGCTCATTCCAGATATCCACTATTCTTTGTGTGAAAAATAAACCCATTTGATCTACTTTAAACCTCCTACAACTCACCTTCAATCTATGCCCTCTAGTTTTAGTCACCCCTACCATAAGAAACAGACTCTGGCTATCTACCCTATCTATGCCTCTCATAATTTTATAGACCTTTATCATGTCCCCTCTCAGCCTCCTTCGCTCCAGGGAAAACAGACCCAGCCCTATCCAATCTCTCTTTATAAATCAAGCCCTCCAAACCAGGCAACATCCTTGTGAATCTTTTCTGCACCTTCTCTAGCATAATCACATATTTGCTGCAGTGCAGCGACCAGAACTGCACACACTACTCCAAATGTGGCCTAACCAACGTTATGTACAACTGTAACATGATGTCCCAACTCTTGTACTCAATGCCTCGGCCAATGACCTTAAGCATGCCATATGCCTTCTTCCACACCCTGTTTACCTGGCACTTTCAGGGAACTATGTACTTGCACCCCAAGGTCTCTCTGCTCAACAACACTCCCCAGGGACCACTCATTCACTGTACATGTTCTGCCCTGATTTAACGTCCCAAAATGCATCACTTCACACATGTCTGCGTTACATTCCATTTACCAATCCTTTGCCCACTTTCCCAGTTGATCTATATCTTGTTGTAACCTCAGACAACCTTATTCACTGTCCACTATACCACCACATTTGGTGTCATCTGCAAACTTAGTAATCATGCCCCCTACATTCACGTCCAAGTCATTAATATATATGACAAACAACAGAGAGCCCAGTACCGATCCCTGTGGCACACCACTGGTCACATGCCTCCAATCTGAAACAACCCTACACTACCACCCTCTCCCTGCTATCACCAAGCCAATTTTGCATCCAATTTGCTAGCTCACCCTGGATCCCATGGGTTCGAACCTTCCGGACCAGCCTGCCATGCGGGACCTTGTCAAAGGCCTTGCTAAAGTCCATGTAGACAACGCCCATCGCCCTGCCCTCGTCAATCCTCTTGGTCACCTCCTCAAAAGACGTAATCAAATTCGTGAGACATGATTTCCCACGCACAAAGCCATGCTGACTATCCCTAATTTGACCATGCCTTTCCAAATACATATAAATCCTGTCTCTCAGAATCCCTTCCAATAACTTTCCCACCACTGATGTAAGGCTCGCCGGCCTGTAGTTCCCTGGCTTATCCCTGATGCCCTTCTTAATTAAAGGCACTACATTAGCTATCCTCCAGTCTTCTGGTACCTCACCCGTGGCTAACGATGAGAAAACTATCTCTGCCAGGAGTCCAAAAGGCTCCTCCCTTGCTTCCCATTACATCACATGATACACCTGGTCAGGCCCTGGGGATGTATCCACCTTACTGCGCTTCCAAAGCTCCAACATCGCTTGCTTTGTCATTTTGATATGCTCCAGGATATCGCTGTTCGCTCCCTTGAGCTCACTAGTTTCCATGACCTTCTCCACGGGAGTTCCGGACCAGAAATATTAATTTAAGACCTCGCCCATTTCCCCTGACTCCACATATATTGCCGCACTGATCCTTAAGGGGACGTACTCTCTCCCCAACTATCCTTTTACTCTTAATATACTTAGAGAATATTTTAGGATTCTCCTTTATCTTATCTGCCAGGGAAATCTCATGGCCCCTTTTCACCCTCCTAAATTCCTTCTTAAGTGTAGTTTCCTTCTTAAGTGTAAGAAGGAAATGATGAGCAAATATAAATGTAGGCCCATTACAGGCAGAGATTCTATACGAAATTTATAATGGGGAATAAATAAATGCCAGAGAAATTAAATAACTATTTGTTTCTTTCTTCATGGGAGATGGGACAAATACAACGTCCCATAAATACTAAAGAACCAAGGCACTAGCAAGAACGGGACACTGGAAGACATTAGTATTAGTTAAAAAAAAAAGTAGTACTGGAGAAATGAATGAGACTGAAAGTTTGCAAATCCCAGGACCTGATGATGTACATCCCATAGTGTTGAAAGAGCTGCCTGCTGAGACAATGGATGCTTTGTTGGTCATCTCCTAAACTTATGTATATTCTGAAGATGTTCCAAAATATTGTAAGGTAGAACATGCAAGACCCATTATTTAAGAAAGGAAGAGAGAGAGACAAAACGATAACTGCAGACCTGTTAGCCTAAGATCAGTCGTAGTGAAAAAGCTCGAATCGATTATAAAGAATGTCATAACGGGACACATTCAAAATAATGGTAGGATTGGGCAGAATAAACATGAACTTATGAAAGGCAAATTATGTTTGACACACCTGTTGGAGAGTTTGAGCATGTAAAGTGCAGAATAGAGAAGGGGGCAATGGATATTGTGTATTTGGATTTTCACAAGGCTTTCGATAAGGTCCCACTAAGTGGTTAGTAAACAAAATATATTGGCATGGATTGAGAATTTGTTAACAGACAGAAAACTGGAAGTACGAATATTTGGTTCATTTTAAGACAGGCTGTAACACGTGGGCTACTGGAAGGATCAGTGATTGGGTCCAAGCTTTTCGTGATCTATTGCAATGATTTGGATATGGGAACCAACTGCAATATTTACAACGTTGCTGATGACATAAAAAAACCAAAGAGGAAATGTGAGTAGTGCGGAGGATGCAAATGGTATTTCGACAATCCAAGTGAGTGGACAAGAATATGGCAGACGGAATACAACGTGGGAAAATATGAAGTTATCCACTTTGGTAGGAAACTGAAATGCAGTGTATTTCTTATATGGTGAGAGAATGGGAAGTGTGGATGTCAAAAGGGACCAGGGTGTCCTTGTTCCGAAGTCACTAAAAGTTAACCAGCAGGTGCATCAATCAATTCAGAAGGCAAATGGTATGTTGGCCTTGAATGCAAGAGGATTTGAGTACAGGAATAAAGAAGTCTTGATCAATTGTACAAAACCTTGGTGTGACGACACGTGGAGAATTGTGCTCAGTTTTCGTCCCCTTAGCTAAGGAAGGAAATGCTTGCCATAGGGGGAGTGCAATGGAGTTTCACCAAACTGATACATGGGATGGCAGGATTGTCGGATGAGGAGAGAATGAGGACACTGAGTCTGTATTTTCTTGAGTTTAGAAGAATGAGAGGTGATCTCATGGAAGCATACAACATTCTTACAGTGCTCAACAGGGTTGATTCAGCTTAGATGTTTCCCCAGGCAGGGTGGACCCAAATCAGAGGACACCATTTCAGAATAAGAGGTAGGTCGTTTAGGACTGAGATGAGGAGGGATTTGGTCGCTCAGAGGGTGGAGAATCTTTTAAAGTCTCTACCCAAGACAGCTGTGTATGTTTACTCATTGAGTATGTTCAAGACAAATATCAATAGAATTCTCGGTAGTAAAGACATCACGTGACATGAGGTGCGTGTGGGAAATATTGTATTAAAGTAGAAGATCAGCCATCATCTGGTTGAATGGCAGAGCAGGGTGGAGGAGTTAGATATTCTACCACTGCTCCTATATCCTAAGTTCCTATGTACCTCTGTTCATATAAATGATCAAGTGGGGGGAGGAGTTGCAACTGGACAACCCAGCTGAGGGAACTATGGCGAGGAGATGTGACCCATGTTAGGTTGTAGGGCTAGCCTCGGCATAAGACTGGACAGCCCAAGTGCCTTAGAGATAGCAGGAGGGAGAGATAGAGAGAGGAAGACAGAGAACAATCCCAGCTTCACCTATCTATCCACATATCTCAAGTCCCTCATCCTTGGAACTAGGCTTGTGAATCTTTTCTGCACCCTCTTTAATGCCTCCACATCCTTCCTGAAATGCGGTGCCCAGAAGTGGATACAATACTCCAGTTGAGGCCAAACCAGTGTTTTACACAGGTCTGAAATAGCCTCCTTGCTTTTGTACTCTATGTCTGTATTTATAAAGCCCAGGAAACCTTAAGCCTTTTAACCACTTTCTCAACGAGCCCTGCTACCTTCAGTGATGTGTGTACAAATACCCCCAAATCTGTCTGTTCCTATACCTCCTTTAGAATTCAATAACTTACTTTATATCGTCTCTCCTCCTTTTTCCTACCCATGGAGGCAGAAGATGCGGAGATGATTCTTAATGAATACATGCAACTGTCTTCACAAAATAGGGGACGACACAGACATTGTCGTCAGAGGAGGGGTTTGAAATATTGAATGGGATAAACAGTGAGAGAGGAAATATTAAGAGATTTAGCATATTTGAAAGCTGATAATTCACCAAGCTCAGACTGTTCAGAGCTGCAAGGGAGGAAATAGCAGAGGCGCTGATAGTCATTTTCCAATCCTCTCTGGTTACAGGCGTGGTTCCAGAGGACTGGAGGACTGCGTATGTTGTACTGTTGATTTACAAGGGAGAAAGTATTGGACTGAGTAATTCCAGGCCATCCAGCCTAATCACAGTGGAGGGCAAATGAATAGGTATAAGGGATTTATTGATTCCTTTCAAGTACTGTGTGTCTCAGTGTCTCCATGTCTGTGTCTCTCACATTTTAAGCACTACCCTTACATTGGTGAGGAGTTCATCTCTGAAATAAATGTCCCAGTGTTGTGGTAACATAAAATGGCCACTGAGAACCAGCCTAAAATGGCTGGCTAATGTGTGTGGATTTCCACAGATGTTCTGAGAGGAGAGATAGAGAGAGACAGACAGACAGAAAGAGAGACAAAGAGGGAGACTGAGACTGAGACACAGAGATTGATAGCAGGATATTTGTCGCTGGAGAGAGGAAGAGGAGGAGGCCATTTGGCCCTTCAACCCTGTTCTATCATTCAATGAGATCTTGGCTGATGTGTGAACTAACTTTATATACCTGTCAGCGCCACTTAATACCTTTGTTTAACAAAAATCTATCAAACTCAGACTTAAAAATTAACAAGTGTCGCAGCATCAATTGCCGTTTGTGGAAGACAGTTCCAAATTGATACCGCACCTGGTGTGTTGAACTGTTTCTTCATTTCACTCCTGAAAAGTTTTAAAACTATGTTTAGATTTTTAGACTATAACCCCAAGTTCCTGACTCCGCAGCCAGTGGGAATTGTTACTCTCTGTCCAGCCTATCAGTTTCCCTTATTATCTTGAAAACATTCATCAAATCACCCCAAAAACTTCTAAATTCCAGGGATACACAGTAAAGCTCCAGCTACACTGTCCCATTAAACATATCCAAGCTGCGCACAATGTTGGGATTGACACAGAGTAAATGTCCCTCCACGCTGTCCCATCACACACTGTCAGGGCAGGAACACCATGGGGTGGATACAGAGTGAATCTCACTCTACACTGTCCGAAACAGACACAGAGAGAGACAGAAAGAGAGAAACAGAGAGACACAGACAGACAGGGTGACTGAGAGAGAAAGAAGGATATTAACAGGAGATATTGGAAGAGGAGGATGCAATGTAACCCCACAACCCTGTTCCGGCATTCAATGAGATCATGGCTGGTCTGTGATCTAACTTACACCATATTCAGTATATTCACACCTAATCTGTACTAATGCTTTGTCTTTCAACACACCATTAACATATTGTTTGCCTTTGCTCCGTGACCTTTTGGTCAGCTATGTGGCCTGGTCCAATCTGCACCTTCTCCTTTGTTATCTCTTGCCCAACCCCCACTTGTTTATAATCTGTGACTTTTCTAATATTTGTCAGTTCCGAAGAAGGGTCACTGATCCGAAACGTTAACTCTGCTTCTCTTTCCACAGATGCTGCCAGACCTGCTGAGTGAATCCAGCATTTCTTGTTTTTGTACCATATATCCTGCCTTTGCCCCTTATCTCTTAATACCTTTGGTTAACAAGAATCTATCAATCACAGATTTAAAAGTTAACCCATCAGCCAGTATGATATGTCCACAACCAATATCACGAGGGTGTGATGGCTTCCACAGTGGAATAGCTCGATGGATGTTTAAAATGGAGGCTATTCCTTGTGGATCATCAAAATTATCCGCCTGGACGCCAACTTCATCTACATTTCTCCCTCTCCCGAAGTTTTTCTCTTCATTCCTATCCCGAATATGTTTGTGTACACAGAAGTGAAGAATTAAATCAAATTAATATATCTTACATTATCCTTTTGATCCGCCTCAACAATCTCTCTCCCTCCAACTTTGTACCTCTCTACAGCCCTCTCTCTGCCTTCATATCTAACCCTTTCTCCCTCTGTCTCTCTCCTAGTATCAGAGATAGCAGGAGGGAGAGACAGAGACAGAATATTGAAGGAACTGTACTCTGTTCCTAAGCTGTGCTGAACCTGCTTTAGGAGTGTTTGATGGGCTACATTAATCGGCCGTGTCCAGTCCCGTATCAGACTGTGAAGAAACAGAACATGTTCAGTACACAACGGGTCTATGGGAATGATTCACTCCTGTCTGCTACTGGGGAGAGACTGACCTTAACATCAAGGTGGTGTTTGACTGAGTGTGGCATCGAGGAGCCCGAGTAAAACTGAAGTCAGTGGAAATCAGGGGTAAATCTCTCCACTGGTTGGAATCATACCGAGCACGAAGGAAGATGGTTGTGGTTGTTGCAAGTCAATGATCTCAGTTCCAGGCCTTCACTGCAGGAGTTTATCAGGGTAGTGTCCTCAGCCCAACCATCTTCAGCTGAGATCCCAGCAGAAAATGCTGGAAATACTGAGCAGGTTAGGCAGCATCTGTGGAGAGAGAAACAGAGGTCGTGATTCAGCTCCATGGTGTGAGATTTCCAGCATCCACAGTATTTTGCCTCAGATAATGAAGCAATCCAGAGCCACATGCACCAAGACCTGGACAACACTCAGGCTTGGGCTGACCAGCGGCAATGAACATTCATGTCACATAAGTGCCAGACAATGACCATCTGCAACAACGGAGAATCCAGCCACCACTCCTTGGCATTAAAAGCATTATCCCATCGCTGAATCCCCCAGCATCACCATCCTGGAGAAACATTGACATGAAATGTAACTGAACAAAACACATCAATAGTTCTTTCACCATCTCTCTAAGACAGAGAGACACAGATAAAGAATGTGAGGGGACCTTGACAGAACCTTAGTAAATTGTTCCAACTGTTGCTAACGATAGAAATCAACGATTATATCAAAGCAAAGGAAAAGGCATATAACGTTAGCCCCTTTATAACTGTATCCTTGAGTTTAGATTGCCTCTCCTCCTTCTTCCTACTTGTGGAGGTGGACGATGTGGGCATGGTTCTTAATGAATACTTGGTCTGTGTCGTCATAAAAGATGGGTAACGATGTAGACAGTGTAGTTAAAGAGGAGGAGTGTGAAATATTGGATGGGATAAACAGAGTGAGAGGGGAAATGTTAAGGTGTTTGACAGCTTTGAAAATGGACAAATGGTCAGGCCTGGATGCATTGGAATCAGTTCAGAGAAGGTTCACTGGGCTGATTCCTGGGACAAAGGGGTTATCTTTGAGGAATGGTGAACAGGTTGGGCTTGTACACATTGGAGTTTAGAAGAATGAGAGGTGATCTTATTGAAACATACAAGATTCTGAGGGGACTTTACAGGGCGGATGCTGGCAGGATGTTCCCCTTGTGGGGAGTCTAGAACTAGGGGGCAGGTACAGGGTGGGGTTAGATACAGAGTAAATCTGCCTCCATATATGCCTCTCTTTCTCCTCCTCCATCCAGATGGAGAGAGTAACAGTGAGAAAGACAGGGATAGATATGACAAGTAACAGAGAGAGGGAAGGATTGCATTGGGGAGAGAGAGTACCAGAGAGAAAGAGGAAGAGATTGGGAGGGGGAGTGTCGGTCAGTGTTCCTGAAAATCTGCGTGTAGCAGCCTCAAATGTCCCACACAGATCCTGTTCCACAATAAATATCACATATCTTCGAAGATTCTTAAAAAATTTCAAGGGTCAGCGAACGGGATTAAAAAACTGGACACGCACAACATCTAAATTTTCACGGGAACATTGGAGCCATCAGCGGAATACAGGTTTCTTACCAGCCTGCATAAAGAAGTGCAACCTCTGCAGATGCAGTGAAACCAAAAGCAGCTGACTTCAAATGGCAAACTGATGTATTTGGAGTTTTACCAAGTGTCTGAGAGGGAGAGAGAAACAGGGATAGACACACACACAGAGAAACACACTCAAACAGAGAAACAGAGTGACTCAGGGACAGAGAGCGAAAGAAGAATATTTCAATTTTCAAAAGGCATTTGATGAGATCAATCTTCAATTTAAAAATGACAATTGATGTTGCATCAATGTGCGTGTGCAGAAGACACGTTCCAAACTAATACCACCTTTTACCTGGAGTGTTGGATTAACCCGGGTCACTCACTGCGGATCGTATCGCCTCCTACTGTGTTATAGTACACCATGATTCTATGGTCATCTTCTGAGAGCGAGAGAGAGATGGGTTGAGGGGGAGACAGGGAGAGAGAAAGAGAAGAGATGGAATGAGGTACAGAGAAAGAGAGAGAGAGATACAGAGATCGGGTGAAGGAGAGAGAGGGATGGTGTGAGGGAAAATAAGAAAGAGATGGGCTGACGGAGAGAGAGACAGTGTGAGGGACGGAGAGAGAGACTTACACAGGGGGAGGGAGCGGAATAAAACATCCCAAAAGGATGGAACAGGCTCAAGGGGCTGAACGGCCTCCCCTGTCTTCCTAAGAGCTTTATTAATATTACACGCTGAAATAAACAAGGTCATGATGATATTTTTGGCAACTAAAATGGGATTCAATTAACAATAGTTTCTCCTTTAAGATTACTGATCCTATCACCTCCTCCTGTGTTACAGCATTCTATGATTCGATGGTCTTCTTCTGAGAGAAGGAGAGAGAGAGATGGGGTGAGGGAGAGAGCGAGAAAGATGGTCTGAGGGAGAGAGAGAGAGAGATACAGAGATGGGCTCAGGAAGAGAGAGAGAGATACAGAGATGGGATGAGGGGGAGAGAGAGAGAAAGACAGATAGGGCGAGGGAGAGAGAGACAGATGGGCTGAGGGAGGAGAGAGAGAGAGATGGTAAAGGGGAAAGAGAGAAAGAAATATACAAAGATGGGGTGAGGGAGAGATAAATAAAGACAGAGTGAGGGAGGAAGAGTGACGGGTAAGGAGGAGAGAGAGAGAGTCTGGCTGAGGGACAGAGAGAGAGAGAGATACAGTAAGGGAGAGGGTGAGGAGGAAAATGTCTCAAATAGGTAGGACAGGCTCGAGGGGCCGAACGGCCTCCTCCTGTCTTCCTAAGGGATTTATTAATATTGCATCCTGAAATAAACAAGGTCCTGATGATATTTTTGGCAAATGAAATGGAATTAATTAACAACAGGTTCTCCTTTAAAATTATTAATCCGAATTCACAATATTACTTGTGTGAATTTGGGCTTGACAGATAACTTGCTGTTTACTAACATCACTGAATAAATAAATATTGGAAGATTCAATGTCACTTTGTTCCCATCTTTGTTCAAACTCTTACTGACTCACTCGAAGGTTTAATGAGAATGTTGAGCCAGTGACATTTTGCCCCAGTGGGATGAATAGACACTATATGAACTTATTGCAACAGTAAGGTACCGTGTGTACTGTAAATATAGACTGAAATAACAATGTAACAGTTCGATTTTCAGCTAAATACTATGACTACAGTTATACCTGCTATCCTGCGAGAATATACATAAGACACGATGGGATGAAGTCAAAGTGGCTACTGTTGAATTTGCTCGCTTGATCCTTGTGGGAACACAAGGGTTAAGTAAGTTAAAAATATTAAATGGTCAATTCACTTGTACAAGTAAACACTTCACGGGCATCGCTATGGAATGTACTATATGCTGCATTCCCAAGACAAGATATGGACAGTCAATGACAGAAAAAATGAAGTGATGGGGGAAGAGCGGGAGAGTGCGACTAACTGGACTGCTCTTCAAAAGAGTCTGCACAGATTCAATGGGTGGTATCACCTCCTACTGTGTTATAGTACACTATGATTCTATGGTCATCTTCTGAGAGAGAGAGAGAGAGAGAGAGAGAAAGAGAGAGGGAGAGGGAGAGAGGGAGAGAAAGAGGGAGAGAGTGAGAGGGAAAGATATGGCGATGGGATGAGGTAGAAAGAGACAGGGTGAGGGAGAGAAAGAGATGGGGTGAAGGAGAGAGAGAGAAAGAAAGATACAGAGATGGGATGAGGGAGAGAGAGAGAGAGACGGGGTGAGAGAGAGATAGATAAAGACAGAGTGAGGGAGGGAGAGTGACGAGTAAGGAGGAGAGAGAGAGAGTCTGGCTGAGGGTCAGAGAGAGAGAGAGAGAGAGATAAAGTAAGGGACAGGGTGAGGAGGAAAATGTCTCAAAAGGTAGGCAGGCTCCAGTGGATGAACGGCCTCCTCCTGTCTTCCTCAGTGATTTATTAATATTACATCCTGAACTAAACAAGGTCCTTATGATATTTTTGGCAAATGAAATGGAATTAATTAACAACAGGTTCTCCTTTAAAATTATTAATCCGAATTCACAATATTACTTGTGTGAATTTGGGCTTGACAGATAATTTGTTGTTTATTAACATCACTGAATAAATAAATATTGGAAGATTCAAAATGACTTTGTTCCCATCCTTGTTCAAACTCTGATTGACTCACTCGAAGGTTTAAACCTAAAGAGCAGTTCTGACGGTGCGGGGTCCCTTTAAGAGGTTGGGACTGACCCTCTCCCTGCTCCACCACCCCCCCTCGGGGTCACAGTGCTGGGTCAGGGGTCACAGTCACTGGGATTGACCCATAACCCCCTGACCCCAAAGACAAGAAAAGGAAAGCAAAAATTCTCCTGGTCCCTGTGAAATCAGATTGACAAAATATCAAGCAGTTGTATCTTAACACTTGTCAGGACAAAAGTGCCTCTCTCAAACACGGCCTATGTTAGCTTTATATCGGCTGATGATACAAAGTTAGGTGGGACAGTAAGCTGTGAGGAGGGCACAAAGAGACTGCAAAGGGAGATGACAGGTTAAGTGAATGGACAGGAAAGTGGCAGCTGGAATATCGTGTGGAGAGATGTGAGGTTCTTCACTTTGGCAGGAAGAATAGAAGCACAGAACATTTTTCAAATGGTGAGAAACTATTAAGTGTTGGTATTCAGAGGGATTTGGGTGGCCTTGTACACAAACCACAGAAAGTTAACATGCAGTTACAGCAAATGAAGTGTTGGCCTTTATTGCAAAGGGGTTAGTGTACAGTAGTGAGGAAGTCTTGTTGTAATGGTACGGGGTTTGGTGAGCCCACACCTGGAGTACTGTGTACAATCCTGGTCTCACTACTGAAGGAAGGATATTCATGTCTTCGGGGTGAGGAGGAGAGAGAGAGAGAGAGATGGGGATGAGGGGGAGAAAGAGAGAGCGAGGGGTGGAGGTGGGCGTTGATGGGGTGAAAGAGAGAGAGAGGGAGACGGAGTGAAGGAGAAGGTGAGGAATAAAAAGTCCCAAAGGTGCTACGCAGGGTGCATTATAAAACAAAATCTGTCAACAAACCCACAGACATTGAGATTAAGGCTGATGACCAAAAGCGTGGTCAAAGAGGTTAGTTTTAAGGAACGTCTTTAAGCAGGAATGCGAGATAGAGAAACGGAGAGGTTTTGGGAAGGAATTCCCAAGTGTTAACAATTAGTGACACTATTTCCCGATTGTCGGTAGAGATTTGTTCGGAAAGGGTATTAATGTTTACGGAGCCGAGACAGCTCGATGTGGATAAGGAGCAAATCAGCCATGACCTGAGTGAACGGACAGGACAGGCTTGATGGGCCGAATGGCCTCCTCCTGTCTTCTGAAGGGCTTTATTAATATCCCTGTCAATGCATTGATGGTTTTGTTTCAAAAAATGACCAGGTTGGGGTTCTTTCTAAACCCTCCCGCCAGCCTTGGAACAACTCACCCTTTCATGTCTAAGGGAACTGGTCAATTGTTCTGGTAGAATTTTCCCCTTTGCTGATGGGTCAATAAAGCAGATTGGATCCTGAGCTTTATAAACAGATCTAGAGTGTAAAAGTCAGGATGTGATGCTAAACGTTTATAAAATAATAGTTTGTCCTCAGCTGCAATATTGTGTTCTATTCTGGGACCTTGGCAGCTTGAAGGCACGGCCACCGATGGTGGAACGATTCAAATTGGGGATGTTCAAGAGGCCAGAATTAGACGATCACAGATATTGGAGGATGGTGGGGCTGGAGGATATTGCAGAGATAGGGAGTGTTCATTTGTGGAAGACAATTCCAAAATTCCACCATCCTTTGTGTGTAGAAGTGTTAATAGATTTCAGCTTGAAAGAATTTTAGATTAATTTTCTATTTTTAGATTGTGCTCCTCGTCCGAGATTCCCCAACCAGTGAGAAGATTTTCTCTCTATCTACCCCATCAGCTTCCAGGATTATCTTATAAACTTTGATCAACTCAACCCTTACCCTTCTTAGTTCCAGGGATACAGAGTAAAGCTCTGTCTGCACTGTCCCATCAAATGCTGACAAGCCAAGTTATCTAGAGAGTACATCTCTGTCTTCTCTGTTCTATCAAACACTCGCAGGGCAGGTCCAGTGTGGGGTTAGATACCGAGAGAAGCTGTCTCTATATATGCCTCTCTTTCTCCTCCTCCATCCAGATGGAGAGAGTAACAGTGAGAAAGACAGGGATAGATATAGAGAGGGAAGAACAGGGAGAGGGAAGGATAGCAATGGGGAGAGATTACCAGAGAGGAAGAGATTGGGATGGAGAGTGTTGGTCAGTGTTCCTGCAAAGCTGTGTGCAGCAGCCTGGAAGGTACCACGCAGGTCCTGTTCCGTGATAAATAACACACGTCTGCAAAGATTCTTAAATATTTAAAGGGACTGCGAACGGGACAAAAAAAAAACTTGCCTTGCACAACAACTAAATGTTCTGGAAACATTGGAGCCATCTGTAGCTCAGTGGGTAATAATCTTGCCTCTGAGTTATCCGTTTGTGAGTTCAGGTCTGGACACAAAATCTAGGCTGATGCCACCCAACAGAAAATCAGAACAGACCAGTGAGACGCAGAAAAGGAAACTTGTGTTGAATTTGCGAGCCCCACTTTCTGGAATGTTTTAGTATTTGGTGAGAATGTTGATCCAGTGAAATTTTGCCCCAGTGGAATGAATAGGTACTATATGACTTTATTACAACAGTAAGGTACCGTGTGTGCTCTAAATATGGACTGAAATGACTGAAATCACAATGTAACTGAGCAATTTTCTGCTGAATACTATGACGACAGTTAGAGTCATAGAGTTATACGGCACAGAAACAGACCCTTCGGCCCATCGTGCCTGTGCCGGCCATCAAGCACCTAACTATTCTAATCCCATTTTCCAGCACTTGACCCGTAGTCTTGTATGCTATGGTGTTTCAAGTGCTCATTTAAATACTTCTTAAATGTTGTGAGGTTTCCTGCCTCTACCGCCTCTTAAGGCAGTGTGTTCCAGATTCCAAACACCCCCTGGGTGAAAAATATTTTCCTCAAATCCCCTCTAAACCTCCTGCCCCTTACCTTAAATCTATGCCCCCTGGTTACTGACCCCTCCACTAAGGGAAAAAATTTATTCCTATCTAACCTATCAATGCCCCACATAATCGTGTATACCTCAATCAGGTCCCCCCTCAGCCTTCTCTGCTCTAAGGAAAACAAGCCTAGCCTATCCTGTCTCTCTTCATAGCTGAAATGCTCCATTCCAGGCAACATCCTGGTGAATCTCCTCTGCACCCTCTCCAGTGCAATCACATTCTTCCTATAGTGTGGTGCCCAGGACTGTACACAGTACTCCAGCTGTGGCCCAACTAGCGTTTTATACAGCTCCATCATAACCTCTCTGCTCTTATATTCTATGCCTTGACTAATAAAGGCAAGTATCCCATATGCCTTCCTAACCACCTTATCTACCTGTGCTGCTGCCTTCAGAGATCTATGGACAAGTACACCAAGGTCCCTGTGACACCCTGTACTTCCTAGGGTCCTACCATTCTTTGGATATTGCCTTGCGTGGTTAGTCCTCCCAAAATGCATCACCTACCACTTCTCATAATTAACTTATATTTGCCGCTGCTCTGCCCATCCTACCAGCCCATCCATATCGACCTGTAATCTAAGACTTTCCTCCTCACTATTTACGACACCAACAATTTTCGTGTCATCTGCGAAATTACTGATCATACCTCCTATATTCACGTCTAAATCATTAATGTACACTGCAAGGAGCAAGGGTCCCACCACCGATTCCTGCATTACACCACTGGTCAGTTATACCTGCTATCCTGTGAGAATGTACAGAAGACACGATGGGATGAAGTCAAAGTGGACACTGTTGAATTTGCTAGCTTGATCTTTGTGGGAACACAAGGGTGAAGTAAGTTAAAATATAAAATGGTCAATTCACTTGTGCAAGTAAACCCTCAACAGAAATGGGTCTGGAATGTCCTATGTGCTGCATTCCTAAGACAAGATATGGACAGTAAATGTCCAAAGGCCTGGAATTACATGAAGGCAGGATATGGAGAATAAAATGGAGTCTTTTAATGACAAGAAATTAGTTACGGGTGAGGCTTGGAATGTAGAAGCAAATGCAATGTGTGTGTGGGGTGGTCCAGGCAGTATAGGAAAAGATATTGATCACACGCAGTGATTGATCATGCAGGGAAAGACCCTAACACTGAACCCAGTGACATGGTACACGAGGGGAGAGTGAGAGTCAGTCCTGGATATAAGGGGGTCCCTTTCCTTTATCTGACACTGCAGTCCAGAGATCCGGGCCAGCTATTGGAAGAAGATCCCTCCTGAACGACTGATCATCAATCAGTGGGAACTTGGTGAGATTAAAGACACAGACTAGGTGAGAGTCTGTGGGCATCATTTGCAGCCTTTATTTTTCCAGGAATATTTGTGGGATTTTAGTGCTATTTTACTGGAATTGTTTGGAAACTAACCTACGTGTAATCTTTAATCTTGTAGTGCATGTGTTTAGTTTAATTTCTGAAAGCTACACAGAGTAAAGTTTAACGTACTCCAACAAACTCAAGAGTGTTGGCATTTATTACCTTTTCGGGTGGAATCTGTAGTCAAGTTGGACGAGACTTGTGAATAATTGTTTTTAAGTTGTTTGTCCTACCATACTAGTGTAAATCGATTTGTAGCATCCCATCATATAATGTACTTTGCTGTCTATATTGTCTGAATACAGACATAAAATAGCCACAAAGTTTGCTATTTATTCCGGGGCAGACAGGTGAAGTGTTTATTTTGTATGTGATTTAACTCGACCCTTAATGATAACCAATATGGTGGGAAAGAGTGATAGACAGAGAGAGAGGGACAGAGGTAGAGTAACAAAGAGATAGGGAGAGATAGAAATGGAGAGAGAACAGAGAGATAGTGAGGGATAGAGACAGAAGCAGAGAAATAGAAAGTGCCAGGAGACCCTGAGACACTTTGGAAGCAGGGGGACGGGGAGACCGGCTGTGGGGAGACCTTGAGCTAATGTTACAGATAGACAGGGTAAATGCAGGTAAGATGTTTCTCCTGGTTTGGGAGTCTAGAACCAGGGGACACAATTTCAAAATAAGGAGGAAGCCACTTGGGACAGAGATGAAGAGAAATGTCTTTACTCAGAGGGTTGTGAATCTTTGGAATTCTCTACCCCAGAGGGCTGTGGAAGCTCAGTCATTGAGTATGTTTAAAGCAGAGATTGACAGATTGCTGAATACCAATGACATAAGGGATATGAGGATAGTCTGGGAAAAATACATTGAAGTGGATGATCAGCCATGATAGTATTGAATGGCGGAGCAGGCTCGATGGTCTGAATAGTCTACTCCTGTTCCTATGTTCCCAAGCTGCTGAAATAGTTTCACCCAAACTACTCCATCAGTTCCTTTTAATATCTCAACAACTTTGATCAAATCACCTTGATCCTCCTAAATTCTAGGGCATACATCCCTTGTTTGTGTAATATCACCTCGTAATTTAACCCTTGGAGTCCAGTTATCATTATGGTAAATCTATTCTGCACTCAAATGGACACAGACCCCCCCCCCCCCAAGTCTCTTTGGACATCCAGTGTTTCTAGTTTTTCACCATTTATAAAGTACTCTGTTCTGGTATTCTTTTGCTGACACTGGAATCTATCCACCACAGTTTTGCCCATTTACTTAAAATATTACTATCTCTTTGTAATTTGGTGCTTCCAGCTACACTGCTTACAATGCTGCCTATTTTTGTGTCATTGGTAAACTTGGCTATGGTGCATTCTACCCCATCATCTTAAATCATTAATAAATACAGCAAAACTGAGACACACACGGGCTTTGCACTAGTAGACAGGAGTGAATCATTCCATCCTAGAGGTTTTTTAATTCCTGATTCATGTTTCAAAAAAAAACAGAATTCAAATTCACAACAGCCCAGTGTGGGATTTGAACTACTGCTTTTTCAATCATCAGCTCAGGCCTTCAAATTAAAACCCATAAAAAGAGATTCATTTTCCTACTGCTGTTGTCTGACTGTCTCAGGTTTTGTATATTGTTCCCTTCTACTCTTCTTCCATATGTCTGAAGGCTTCGAAGTTTGTCAGATATTGGTAAACTACTCCATGTGGTGTTCTGTAAATACCTTCAATTCTGTGGATCTGCAAGGAACACAATTCAAATTCTCACCTTATTGCATCAATCAAAAGCTGCAGGTCCATTCAAACACCCCTATTTCCTCTCTCTGCAAAGATAGCTCACACTTCCACAATGGAAACAGCTTTTGACACATTTCCCAACACGTTTGCTAGCGCTTTTCAGGATGAGAAGCTAAATTCAACTGAATCACAGGATCTGTTTCTCTGTCAAGTTTAAAGCACTAACCTTACATTAGTGAGCAGTCAGTCTCTGCAATAAATGTCCCAGTGCTGTGCGAACATAAAATGGCCACTGAAAACAAAGCTAAAATGGCTGACTGATGTTCTGAGAGAGGAGAGAAAGAGAGACAGACAGACAGAAAGGGACACTAAGAGGGAGAGACAGACCGAGAGGGTGACCCAGACACAGAGAGTGATAGTAGGATATTTGTCAGAGGGCAGAGGAAGAGGAGGAGGCCATTTGGCCCCTCGACCCTGTTCTGTCATTCAAATAGATCATGACCTGTGATCTAACTCCATATACCCGTCTGTGCCCCAGATCACTTTTGTTAGCAAAAATCCATCAATCTCAGATTTAAAAATTAGCAAGTGTCTCAGTATCAAATGCTGTTTGTGGAAGAGAGTTCCAAACTGATACCATACCTGGTGTGTTGAAGTGTTTCTTCATTTCACTCCTGAATGGTGTTTAGACTATGTTTAGATTTTTAGACTATGTCCACAAGTTCTAGACTCTGCAGCCTGTGGGAATAGTTTCTCTCTGTTTACCCGATCAGTTTCCCATAATATTCTGAAAACTTTCATCAAATAATCGCTTAACCTTATAAATTCCAGGAATACAGAGGAAAGCTCCATCTACACTGTCCCATTAAACACACCCAAGCCAAGCACAGTGTGGGGTTAGACACAGAGTAAATTTCCCCCTGCACTGTCCCATCACACACTCCCAGGGCAGGGGCAGCACAGGGTGAGATACAGAATAAAGACAGGGCATATTGTATTATAAACAGAGACATGGTCTTGTGCAGTACAAACTGAGACCGGGTGAAACGCAGCAGAAGCAGAGACACACGCACAGATGCAGACACTGATACACACACAAACCGACACACAGAGACTGCACAATCTACACATCAGTAAAAATTAACCAACAGACCCTTCATAAAATATTCCCATGTTCTCTCCAATCCTGTGTTGGGGGTTTCGTGTTCTTGTGTGCTCCATTTCACCAGACTGCTTCTATCCTCCTGAGGTCTGCTCCTAGTCCCTTCCCTGTTTATTACATTGCAGATGACACAAACATTGGCAAACATTGAAGTTATGCCCTGTAAACCCAAGTCCAAGTCATTATATATCAAAAGATCAGTGGTCCTAATATAAACCTCCACTGTATACCTCCCTCCAGTCTGAAACAACCATTGTGCACTCTCTCAGCCAATGTCGTATCCACTCTGCCACTGCCCCTTTCATCCATGGAGCACCAATATTTTTAACTGGTCAATTGGGAGGCACCATTAAGTCCTCCCCATGAGGAAACTGGTCCCAGACCTCTCTGTTTGCACTCTCCCATCAAAATTCCCCAGACAGGTACAGCACGGATTAGATAGAGAGTAATGCTCCTTCCACACTGCCCCATCCAACACTCCCAGGGCAGGAACATCGTGGGGTGGATACAGAGTGAATCTCGCTCTACACTGTCCAAAACAGACAGAGAGAGAGAGAGATAGAAAGAGAGAAACAGAAAGACACAGACAGACAGGGTGACTGAGAGTGAAAGAAGGATATTTAACATCGGACAGAGGAAGAGGAGCAGGCAATTTAACCCCTCAACCCTGTTCCAGCATTCAATGAGATCAGGGCTGATCTGTGATCTAACTAACACCATAAATCCCGTCTTTGCCCCTTATCTCTTAATACCTTAAATCCCTGATTTAAAAATTAACCAATAAGCCAGCATGAAATCTCCACAACCAATATCATTAGGGTGTGATGGCGCCCACAGTGGAATAGCTTGCCTGCTATTTAAAATTGAGGCTATACCTTCTGGATCATCAAAAGTGTCCACCTGGGCCCCAACTTCATCTACATTTCTCCCTCTCTCCTGATGTTTCTATCTCCATACCTATCTCTTATATGTTTGTGTACACAGCAGTGAAGGATTACATCAAATTAATATATCTTACATTCTCCTTTTCAATCCACCCCAACAATCGCTCTCCCTCCAATATTGTCCCTCTCTACAGCAGAATCCAACCACCTCCCCTTGGCATTCAAAGAATTATCCCATCGCTGAATGCCCCAGCATCAACATCCTGGGGAAACACTCACCAGAAACTGAGCTGAAGAAATCCCTCTCTGCACAAAATGGATGGAGCTCCCCCTGCCTGCACAAAATGGAGGGAGCTCCCCCTGCCTGCACAAAATGGAGAGAGATGCCCTTCTGTGCATGAAATGGAGAGAGATCCCTGTCTATATTACAAATGGATGAGCTCCCTCTCTATATATAAAATGGTGGGAGATCCACCTGTACATATCAAATGGAGAGGTTCCATTTTGAAACACTTTTTAACAGTTTTTATACCAGAGACAGGGCCGAGTATAATATAAACAGAGGCATGGTCAAATACTGCCTTAACTAGTGCACTGGGGAACAGAATGAGGGAATAATAAGGTTTACAGATGCTGTTTGACAGGAATCCTGTAATGTGTAAGTGATTATGGATGGTCTGGTGGGGACGGCTAATGTACTTGATTCTCGCCCGACAAAACCGTGGTTTCTTGTCAGACAACAGAGAGAAACACAGATTCAGAAAGAGAGAGAGACAGGCACAGAGAGACACACAGATTCAGAGAGAGAGAGACAGGCACAGAGAGAGACACACAGATTCAGAGAGAGAGCGAGAGAGACAGGCACAGAGAGACACACAGATTCAGAGAGAGAGAGAGACAGCCACAGAGAGAGACATACAGAATCAGAGAGAGAGAGAGAGAGAGACAGTCTCTGATAGAGAGAGACACACAGATTCCGAGAGAGAGACAGGCACAGAGAGAGACACACAGATTCAGAGAGAGAGAGAGACAGTCTCAGAGAGACAGACACACCGATTCCGAGAGAGAGAGAGAGAGACATGCACACAGAGAGACACACAGATTCAGAGAGAGAGAGAGAGACAGGCACAGAGAAAGACACACCTTTGCGCCAGGTATGACTCCAACCAGCAGAGAGTTTTCCCCCTGATTTCCATTGACTCCAGTTTTGATAGGGCTCCTTGATGCCATCCTCGGTCAGATACTGCCTTGATGTCAAGGGCAGTCGCTCTCACCCCACCACTTGAGTTCAGCACTTTTCTCCATGTTTGAACCAAGGCTGTAATGAGGTGGACCTGGCGGAACCCAAACTGAGCATCACTGAGCAGGTTATTGACAAGCAAGTGCTGCTTGATGGCACTGTTGATGACACCTTCCATCACTTTACTGATGATTCAGAGTAGGCTAATGGGGCGGTTATTGGCCGGGTTGGACTTGTCTTGCTTTTTGTGTGCAGTACATACCTGGGCAATTTTCCACTTTGGTGGGTAGATGTCGGTGTTGCAGTTGTACTGGAACAGCTTGGCTAGTGGCGCGGCAAGTTCTGGAGCACAGGTCTTCAGTGCTATTGCCGGAATATTGTCAGGGCCCACAGCTTTTGCAGTATCCAGTGCCTTCAGTCGTTTCTTGATATCACGTGGAGTGAATCGAATTGGCTGAAGTCTGGCATCTGTGAAGCTGGGGACTTCAGGAGGAGGCCTAGATAGATCAACTCGGCACTTCCGGCTGAAGATTGTTGCAAATGCTTCAGCGTTATCTTTTGCACTGATGTGCTGGGCTCCCCCATCATTGAGGATGGGGATATTTGTGGAGCAACCTCTTCCAGTTAGTTGTTTAATTGTCCACCACCATTCACGGCTGGATGAGGCAGGACTACAGAGCTTAGATCTGATCCGTTGGTTATGGGATCGCTTAGCTCTGTCTATTGCATGCTGCTTACGCAGTTTGGCATGCAATTAGTCCTGTGTTGCAACTTCAACAGGTTGACACCTCATTTTGAGGTATGCCTGGTGCTGCCCCTGGCATGCCCTCCTGCACCAGGGTTGGTCTCCTGGCTTGATGATAATGGTAGAGTGGGGGATATGCCGGGCCATGAGGTTACAGATTGTGGTTGAGTAAAATTCTGCTGCTGCTGATGGCCCACAGCGCCTCATGGATGCCCAGTTTTGCATTGCTAGATCTGTTCGAAATCTATCCCAATTAGCACGGTGATAGTGCCACACAAAACGATGGCCGGTATCCTCAATGTGAAGGCGGGACATCGACTCCACAAGGACTGTGCAGTGGTCACTCCTACCAATACTGTCATGGACAGAAGCATCTGCGGCAGGCAGATTGGTGTGGACGAGGTCAAGTATTTTTTCCCTCAGTACGAAATGTCTGACTGCTGATTCTGAGACTGTGCCCCTAGTTATAAATTCAACAGCCAGGGAAAACAGCCTCTCATCTAACCTGTCAATCATTCTCAGACTGTTTCAATGAAATCACCTCTCATTCTTCGAAACCTCAGTGAATGCAGGTCCATTCCATTCAATCTACATATGACAATCCTCTCAGTCCAGGGATCAATCTCATGAAGCTTCATTGCACCCCCTCCCCTACCCCAACAATGCACCCTAAGTCAAGGATATCCTACCATAGTTATTGAGATCAAAAAGGTGCAGAGTATCCCGGTGTGGTCTCAACAATGTTCGTCGAGTTGCAGCATTTCGCTGTCTATTGTGAAATTTTATTCATCCATTCAAGTATTTTGTTACATTCTTCCTCTGTCTTAACTATGGTCTCCATTTACATTTGTATTGAAAGGTTGAATTTGTGGTTCTGCTTACTGAGTCCATACACTTTACGTAATTGGTGAATAACGGTGGCCCCAGTGCCAATTTTTTGGGAACATAGAAGTTTTACAGCATAGAAGGAGGACATTCCGCCCTTCATACCCATGCCTGCTCTCTGCAAGAACAACTAACCTAGCCCGTTTCCTGGTTTTTTCCCCTTAGTTCCGCTTAATTTCTCTACAAATAAACATCCCGTTTCTTTTGAAGGCCTCGATTGAATCTGTCTCTACCATAATCTCTGGCAATAAATGTCAGATCCTGACCACTCACTGCATTAAAAAAGAAGATTTTCCTCTGGTCACTGTTGCTTCATTTGCCAATCTACTTAAATCAGTGTCCCCTGGTTATTGATACTTATGTCAATGAGAACAGTTTCTCCCCATCCATTGTGTCAAGGCCCCTCATGATATTGAAATCCTCCATCAAATGTCCTCTTAATCCTCTCTTTTCCAAAGAGAATAGCCCGAGCTTCCTTAACATACTCGTGTAACTGGCGTTTCTCATCCCTGGAACCATTCTTTTGATTTTTTTCTGCACAGTCTCCAAATGCTGTCAAGTCCTTCTGAAAGTGTGGTGGCCAGAAATGAGCACAATACACCACTTCAGGCCGAAACAGTGTTTTATACAGGTTTATCATAACTTCCTTAATTGTGTTTTGTACTGGATGCACCTATTTATAAAGCCAAGGATCACATAAGCTTGATTAACCATTTTCTCAACCAAACTGCCACTGTCAATAATTTGTCTGCATTTATCCACAGGCCCCTCTGCTTGTGCACCCCTTTAACTTATATTGCCTATCCTCGTTCTTCTGACCAAAATGAATTATTTTACACTTCCCTGCATTAATTGCATTTGCCACTTGTCCATTCATTCTACCAGCCTATATTCTCTTGAGCAGTATCACTTTCCTCCTCACAGTTCACTATATTTCCTAATTTTGTGTCATCTGCGAATTGTGTAATTGTGCTGCATGTACTCAAGTCTCGGGCATTAATGTGTCTGTCAAGTAAAACAGTGGTCCTAACAGCGACCTCTGGTGAACCCCACTATATACCTTCCTCAGTCAGAAAAACAACCATTCACAATGACTCTGCTACCTATTACATAGCCAATTTTATATCAATACTGCTGCTGTCTACTTTATTGCAAGGACTCTAACTTTGCTGACAAGCCTGTTACCTGGTACGTTGATAGGGCGCCGAAGAGTGTAGTGGGGTTCCCAACATTGTACTCGGTGATGGCAAGAGTTTGCCAGTGGTGTCCAAGAGTATGCTGGGGTACAGAAGCTTGCGCTGGGGAGACCAGTGCATGATCGAGGTGACAAAGAGGGTGCTCAGTGTGCCCAGAGTGTTCTAGGGCTGTCCAAGAGTGTGATAGCGAATGATAAGAGTGTACTATGGTGCTCAAGATTGTGCTCGGAATGAGCACGTGTGTCCTAGGGTTGCCCAAGAATGTGATGGGGTGACTAAGCATGTGCCACGGGTTAGCAAGTGTGTACTGGTGTGCCTAAGAGTGGGCTAGTTTGCCCAAATTTGTACTCAGAGTGCCCGAATTGTGCCAGGTGTGCCCAAGAAGGTGCTCGGGTGACCCAAGAGTGTTGTACAGGTGCCCAGGAGTGTATTAGGTCTGCCCAAGTACGTACTCGGAGTGCCCAAGATTGTACTAAGGCTACCCAAGATTGTACCAGGTGATGGAAAGTGAGTGCTTGGAGTGCCCAGAATATTCTGGGTGCCTAGGAGTTTTCTGGGTGCACAGAAGTGTAATAGATGTGCCAAAGAGAGTGAAAAGTGCAGCCAGAGTGTGCTAGGTCTGTCCAAGAGTGTGTGCTAGAGAATGACAAAAGTGCAATAGATGTGTCCAAAAGTGTGGTAGGAGTGAGCATGTGTGTGGTCGGGATGCACAAGTGTGTTCTTGGTGTGACCAAGAGTGTTCTATGTGTGCTCAAGAGCACACTAGGTGTGTCTAAGTGTGTGCTGGGGATAGCAAGAGAGTGCAAGGGGTGACCAACATGTGCCAGGGTTTACCAATCATTTGCTAGGGGATGGCAAGTGGGTGCTCGGGTGTCCATGTTTCTGCTAGGGGTGCCCAAGTGTGGGCTAGTTTGCCCAAATTTGTGCTTGGAGTCACAGAGTGTGCTATGACTGAGCAAGTGTGTGATAGTGCTGCCCAAGAGCATGCTAGGACTGCCCAAGAGCATTCTAGGCGTGCTCATGAGTGCTCTAGGTGTGCCCAACAGCGTGTTAGTGGATGTCAAGAGTGTGATCGCTGCATCCAAGAGCATTCTGGGATGCACAGGCTAGTTCTAGGTGTGCCCAAGAGTGTGCTAGAGGTTATCAAACACGTGCTAGGTGATGATAAGTGTGTGCTAGTGTGGCCAAGAGTGGGTTAGTTTGCCCAAATGTGTACTTGGTGTTCCCAGTGTGTGATCGCTGTGAATAAGAAGGTAATGTGTGTGTCCAGGTATGTTCTGGTGGTGCGCAAGAATGTGCTGGAGATGCCCAAGTGTCTACTAGGGGTGCTCAAGTGTGTGATAGGGGTGTTCAAATGTTTACTAGACGTACCCAAGGCTGTACTATGTGATGGCAAGTGTGCACTAGCAGCGACCAGAATGTGATAGGTCTGCAGAAGGGTGTGGTAGCGGTGTCCAGGTGTGAAATAGAGGTGCAAAGAATGTACTGGGGTGCCCAGAAGAGCGCTTGGCGTTCCCAGAGTTTGATGGGGTGACAAAGGGTGTTCTGAGATGCACAAGAGTATACTCAGGGATGGCAAGAGTGTGATAGTCATGCCTAAGTGAGCGCTGGTGTGCCCAAAACTGTGATGGGGTGCCCAAAGTTGTGCCAGGTACGCCCAAGGTGTACTACGGGTGCCCAAGTAAGTGAAAAAGGTGTTCGTCATTTGACAGTGGTGGACACATATGTACCATTGAATGGTAGGAATGTGATAGGGTATCCAAGTTAGTGATAGGGGTGCCAAAACAGGGACTACAGTTGCCCAATTGGGTGATTGCTGTGCGCAGAGAGTTCTCATTGTGCACGAAAGCCAGCCATTGTTGCCCAAGATTGAGCTAGGGTGTGCAGCAGTGTGCAAGGGGTGCCCAAGCATGTGATAGGGTTGCTGAAGTGTTTCGTAAGAGTGCCCAAGAATGTGATAGGTGATGGGAAGTGTGTGCTTGGAGTGGCCAGATATTGTTAGGGTTGCCCAAATGTGTAATAATGGTGTCCAAGAGAGTGATGGCTGCAAATAAAGTGTTCTGGGGTGCCCAGTGTATGTTAGAGTTGCAAAAGAGGGTGCTCTGTGTGCTCAGTGTGTGATAGGCGTGCAGAAGATTGTAATATGTGTGCCCAAGAGTTTGCTCAGAGATGGCAAGAGCGTACTGTGGGTGTGCAAGAGAGTGATGGAATGCACAGAAGAGTTCGAGGAGTGCCCAAATGTGTGCTTGAATCCTCAAATGTGTGTTCGATGCACCGACTTTGTGTTGGGGTAACCAAGTGTGTGCTAGGTAAAGGCAAGAGTGTGCTAGGGAAGGCAAGTGTGTTATAGGTGTGATCAAATTGTACAGGGATTGTCAGGTGCGTGACAGGGGTGACCAAAACTGTGTTAGAGGTGCCCAAGAGTGTACTGGGGTGCCCAGAGTGTGCTATATAAGCCCAGTGTGTAATAACTGTGACAAGGAGAGTTCTCAGTGTGCCCGGACTGTGCTCGGGTTGTCCATGATTGTGCGAGAGAATGCCAACAGTGTGCTACAGGTTTCCAAAAGTATGCGAGGAGTGAGCAAGTGTGTAATGGGGGTGTCCAAGAGCATGGTAGGGCTGTCCAAAAGCATGCCAGGTGTGTCCAGATGTGTGATAGGGTGACCAGTTGCGTGATAGGGGTAACAAACAGTGTGCTGTGTGTCAGCAACTGTGTGACAGGGGTTCCCAACGGTGTGCTAGGGGTTACCAACTGTGTGATAGTGTTGCCCAGAGCGTGACTGATGTGCCCAAGAGTATACTAGGGGTGTCCAGAGTGTGAAAGAGGTACTCAAGAGCGTGCTAGCATAGCCCAGAGTGTACCAGGGGTGCCCATGTGTGTGCTAGATCTGCACAACAGTGTGATGGTGGATGGCAATAGTGCGATAGAGGTTGTCAAGAATGTGCTGGTGCGTCAAGTATGTAGTAGGGGTGCCTAAAACATGGCTAGGTGTGCCCATATGTGCTTCATATGACCAATTGTTTGCTCGGTGTGCCCAAGAGCATTCTGGGATGCCCAACGTTCTACTGGAGATGGCAGGAGTTTGCCAGTGGTGTCCAGGAGTGTGCTAATGCACACGATTGAATTCGGTGCGTCGAAGAGTGAAATAGAGGTGCATAAGCGTGAACTAGCGGTACCCAAAGTGTGCTAGATGTTTTCAAGGAGATGCTAGGGTGGTCCAAAGCATACTAGAGGTGCCTAAACATGTGCTAGAGACCGACAGCAGTGTGCTCGGGTGTCAGGAGCATGATGGGGGTGCAGAAAATTTGGTTAGGGATACCTAAAAGTCTGCTTCTTGTGTCCATACTGTGCTATTGTGTGCAAAAGTGAACTATAGGATGGCAGTAGTGTGATAGGTATGCCCAATCACGTGCTCGGGTTGCTGAAGTGTGTTCTAGGCGTGGCCAAGAATGTGATTGGCGATGGCCCTTGTGTGATAGGAGCGTGCATATTATGATAGTGTTGTCCACGTTTGTGCTTGAGGTGAACAAGAGTGCGCTAGGCGGGTCTAATGCTAGGAGTGTGCAGTGTATGACCGGAGTGCCCAGCTGTGCAATAGGGGTGTCCAAGTGTGTTCTAGATGGGAAAAAATGTGCTATGGGATAGTAATAGTGCGCTAGGGTGTCCAAGATTGTGAAAGAGTTAGCTGAGACTGTGCTAGGGTTGCACCAATGTCTGCTTGGCGTGACCAGGAGTGTGCTAGGTGATGGCAAGTGTGTGTTAGAAGTGCCCAGAATGTAGTAGGTGTGCCCATGTTTGTGGTAGGGGTCACCACGAGGGTGCTGCGTGTTCCCAAGAGTTCTGTCGGGTTGCCCAAATGTTTGTTAGAGCTGGCCAAGGGACAGCTCCATGTGCCGACAGCATGTTAGGTGTACCCACGTGTGTGTTAGGAGATGGCAAGTTTGTGATATGAGTACACAGATAGTGCTTGCATTGATCAAGACAGTAATAGGCTGGTCCAAACTTGTTATAGAGGTGCCCACGAGTATAGTAGGGGTGTCCAGAGAGTGGTAGAGGAGCCCAGGGTATGCTAATGTAGTCGAGAGTTTACTAGGGATGCCCAGGTGTCTGCTCGGGCTGCCCTGAATGTGAGAGGGGTCCCAAGGGTACGGTAGGGGTGCCCAAGGGTGTGCTAAGGTTGTCTAAGTGGAGTTATTGCTGTGCCTAAAGTGTGATCATGTGGCCATGAACGTGTTAGGGGTAAACAAGAGCGTAATAGGGAATAGCAGCTTGTGCTATGTGGGCCCAAGCATTGCAAGAGTTGCAGACATGTGCCCTATGGTGACCAAGAGTGTGATAGCTGGTGGAAAGTGTGTGTTGGTGATGGCAAATTTGTACTAGGAGTGCCCAGATCGTGCTCGCATTGTCCAATAATATGCTAGGGGTGCGCAGAGTGTGCTAGGTGGCGCCCAAGTATATGCTTGGGGTGGTCAAGGGAGTGCCCGGGGTGGCCGACAGTCTACTAGGGGGGCTCACGAGTGTGCTAGGCATGCCCAACAGTGTGATTGGTGTAGCCAAACATGTTCTAGGAGATGGCAAGTGTGTGCTAGTGTGGCCAAGTGTTTACAAGTTTATGATGGGGTGCCAATGAGTGTTCCCGGGGTGCCCAAAAGTGTACTAAGGATGCCTAAGTGTGCGATAGGGGTAAGGATGAGTGATAGGTGTGCTGAAGACTGTTCAGGGGATGGCAAGAGTGTGATAGGGATGATCAAGCATGTGCTAGGAGACGGCAAGTGTGTGCTAGGGTGTCCAGGTGTCTGCTAGGTTTGCCCAAGAGTGGGCTAGTTTTCCCACTTGAGGTTTCCACTTGCACACCAGGGTTGCCCAACAATGTTCTAAGTGATAGCAAGTGTTTTCCAGGAGTACCAAGGATGTGGTAGGTGTGATGGGTGTTCCCAAGAATGTAGTAGGGGTGGCCAGGTTTGCTCTTGGGGTTTCCAGAATGTCATCAGGTGCCAAGACGTGTTCTGGAGTTCCCAAGAGTGTACTCCGGGATGGCAGGATTGTGCCAGTGATGTCCAAGAGAGTGATATATGTGCCCAAAAGTATTCTAAGGGTGCCGAAATGTGTGTTAGCAGTGGCTAAATGACTGATCGGTGTGCCTGGAGTGTGTTGGATGTGCCCAGGTCTCTGTTAGGAGATGGAAAGTTTCTGCTAGGAGTGCCTAGATTGTGTTAGTATTGTTTTAGAGAGTGGGAGGGCGGCCCAAGTGTGTAACAAAGTTTCTCAAGACTATACTAGGGGTGCTCAGAGTGTACTCGAAGTGCCAAAACAAGAGCCAGCGACTGGCAGGAATGCACATGGGTTCCAAATGTATGCTAGGGTTGCCCAGGAGCGGGCAAAGATTGTCCAAATGTTTGCTTGTTCTGCCCATAGTATGCTTGTGTGGCCAAGAATATGCTAGGGGTAACCCACGTTGTGATAGGGGATGACAGCAGGTGCTGGGGGTGCCCAAGCAGGTGAAAGGGTTGCAGAAGTGTTTCCTAGGGTGCCCAATAGTGTGCTAGGTGATCGGAAAGTTGCTACTTGTGTCAAGAGTGTGCTTGGGTCGTTCAAGTGTATACTCGAGTTATGCAGAATATGATAGGAGTGCCCAAGTGTATAGACGTATCCAAGTGTGTAGTCGGGGTGCCCAGGAGTGTGATAGGAATGCCCAGGGTGTGCTAAGTGCGGCCAAACATGAGCTAATGGATAGCAAGAGTTTGCTCGAGTGTCCAAGTGTGTGACAGGGGTGCACAAGACTGGGCTAGGTTAGCTCAACTGGTGTGCCCAAGAGTTTCATAGGTGTGCCCAAGAGTGTTCTGCGTGCCCATCAGCTTGCTAGGGGATGGCAAGAATGTTGAAGTGGTGTTAAACAGTGTGTTAGAGATGCTCAAGCAGATGCTTGGTTTGCCCAGACCGTTCTAGGCATGTCCAATTACGTGATCGGGGTGACCAGAGTGTTATAGGGGTAATCAAACATGCGCTAGTGATTGGCAGGAGTGTGCAAGGGTGTTGAATTTGTCCTAGGGATGCCTAAGCATGCGCTGGGGTTGTCCAAATGTCCACTTGTTGTGCCCACAATGTGCCTGCTGCAAGTTCCTGAGATCGTTCTTGGAACACCCATGTGTGTTCTAGGCATGTCCAAGTGCATGCCAGCGATGCCCAAGTGGGTGCTCGGCGTGCCCAGTGTGGCTTAGGGTCTCCCAAGTGACTGCAAGGGGAAGGCAAAATAGTAATTGGGGTGCCTAGATACTGCCATGGTTGTTCGAGAGTGTGTGAGAGGTGGCCAAGTGTGTTCACATGGTGGCCAAGTGTGTAATAAGGTGAGCAAACGTGTGCTATGAGATGTCAAGTGCGTGCTACCGTGTGCAAGTGCCTGCTAAGAATGCCCAAGAGTGTGCTAGTTCTCTCAAGTGTGTGGTCAGAGTGCCTAGAGAGTGATAGACGTGCCCACAAGACTGTTAGGGTTTTCCAGGAGAGTGATAGCGTTGCTCAAGAGCATGATGGGTGTACGCAAAAGTGCACGAGGTGTACCCAAGTGTGTGCTAGGCTTGCCCAAGTGTGTGCTACGTGATGGCAAGTGTGATCGAGGAGTACTCAGAATGTGCTAGGGTTGACCAAGAGGTTGGTTGTGTTGCCCAAATATGTTTTGGGGGTGCCCAACAGTGTACCAGAGGTGCCCAAGAACGTAATTGGGGTGAACAGAGTGTGATAGGGGGCCAAAGAGTATTATGGTGTGCCCAAGAGTGCACTTGGGATGGCAAAAGTCTGCCAGCGATGTCCAAGAGTATGCTGAGTTGCACAAGAGCGTGTTAGGAGAGCCCAATGTGTGATAGAGTTGACAAAGAGAGTTATCAGTGCACCTGGAGTGTCCAAGAGTGTGCTGGAGAATGACATGCGCATGAGTGTGCTCTAGCTACCCAAGTGTCTACTAGGAGTGGGAAGGTTGTTGCTACCATCCCCAAGAATGTTCTAGGTGTGCCAAAGATTGTGATAAAGGATGGCAAGAGAGTGATGGGTTCTGTCCAAGAGAGTGATGGTGTGTCCAAATATATTTGAGGTGTGCCCAAGTGTGTGATAACGGTGGTCACGTGGGTCTTCGTTGCGCACAGAGTGCAGTGGGAGTGCGCAAATGTGTGCTAGATGATGACAAGTGAGTGCTCGGTGTGCCCAGATTGTGTTAAGGTTATTCAAGTGTGTGACAGGGTGCTCAAGTGTGTAATAGGCATGCCCAACACTACTAGGCCTTTCCAGAGTGTGTTAGCTGTGCACAGATGCGTCTTAGGTGCGCCTGAGAGTGTATTTGGTGCGCCCTAGGGGTTGCCAGACTGTGACAGGGGTAATCAAACATGCGCCAGAGGATGGCAGGAGTGTGCTAGGGCGTCAAGGTCGTGCTAGGTGTGCCAGGTTGTGGGCGAGGGTTGCCCAAATGTACGTTCGGTGTGCCCAAGAACGTGCTTGTTGTGCCCAAGTACGTGCCATGTGTGCCTAAGAGTGATTGCAGCAGTGTACCACGGGTGCCCAAGTGCGTGCTAGGGTTGTGGAACTGTGTCGTAGAGGTCCCCAGGAGTGCGTTAGGTGTGTGTTTAGCGTGGGCAGCTCGTGCAGGAGTCATCCAATCGCATGCTAGTGTTATCCAAGAGTGTGCTGGCGTGAACAAAAGTGTGCGAGAGTGACCAGTGTATGCTAGAAGTGCTAAACAATGTGATCAGTGTGTCCAGAGTATGCTAGATTTGTCCAAGAGTGCGTGCTAGAGAATGACAAAAGTGGGCTACAGGTGCGCAAATATGTACTAGGTCTGCCCAAGAGCATGCTAGGTGGAAACAAGAGCATTTTAGGTGTGACCTGGAGTATGTTATGGGATGGCAACAGAGTGATAGGGGTGCCGAAGATTGTGTTAGGGTTCACCAAACATGTGCTAGGAATTGGCAAATGTGTGCTAGGATGTCCAGGTGTCTGCTACGGGTGCCCAAGAGGGGGCTTGTTTGCCAAAATTGGTGTTCAGTGTGTCCTGAGCATGCTAGGGGTAAGCAAGTGTGTGAAAGGCATTCTCAAGAGCATGCTATGGCTGCCCAAGAGTGCTCTAGGTGTGCCAAAGAGTGTTCTAGGTATGCCCAAGAGTATGCTAGGAGATGGCAAGAGTGTAATAGTTGTGTCTAAGAGATTACTGGGCAGGCCAAAAGTCTTCTCGGGGTTCCCAAAAGTAAAATAGAGGTGACCAAAGGCATGCTAGGCGATGACAAGTGTGTGTTAGGGTGAACAAGTCTCTGCTACGGTTGCCCAATAGTGTGTTTGTTTACACAACTGTGTGCTCAGTGTGCCCAAGTGTGTGGTAGTTTTGCGCAAGTGTGTGGTGGGTATGCCCAAGAGTGTACTTGGTGTGCCCAGAGTGTATTCGGAGCGTCCGAGAGTGTACCTGGTGATGGCAAGAGTGTGCTGGGAGTTCCCGGATTGTTCTATAGTTTCCCAAGAGGGTGGTAGGTGTGCCCAAGATGTGTGATGGAGTATGGCAAGAGTGTGCTAGGGCATGGCAAGAGCATGTTATGTGTGCCCAGGAAGTGCTAGGAAATGGCATGTGCCAGCATGGCCCAAGTGTTAGCCAGGGGTGCGCAAGAGTGTGACAAGAACGCACAAGAGTGAGTCAAGCAATGTCCAAGAGTATACTAGAGGTGACAAACAGTTTGCCAGAGGTGCCCAAGTATGTGATAATGGTGCCCAAGTGTATGATAAGGGGTCTTAAATGTGTGATAGGGTGAGCAATTGTCTGCTTGGGACGGCAAATGTCTGCTTGGGAGTGCCCAAGAGTATGTTATTTGTGCCCAAATATAGGCTAGCTGTGTCCAAGTCTGCAGTACAGGTGCCCAAGTGTGTGATGGGGTGCCCAAGTGTTTGCTAGGGCTGCTCAAGTATGAGCTAAGGGTGCTCAAGAGCGTAATAGGCGTGCCGGGAGGGTAATGGGGTGTCCAAGATAGGTTCGCGGTGCCCAAGCGAAGGCTACGGTTGGTAAGAGTATCTTACCAGAAGGCAAGATTGTGCTCGAGTTACCCAAGTGTGTACTAGAGGATGAAAAGTGTGGGGAAGGAGTACACAAGAGGTTTTAGGTTTGCCCAAGCATGTGGGAGCTGTGCTCCAGATTGTAATCGGCGTACTCAAGAGAGAGCTGGAGTGCCACGGTTGAGCTAGGGGTGCCAAAAGTATGATAGGAAATGGAACGAATGTGCTAGGGTAGTCCAAGAGTGTAATAGGGGTGCCCACTTATGTGCTCATGGTGACCTATTATGTACAAGGCCATGGCAAGAGTGTGCATGGGAGCATAATTGTGAGATAGAGTGCTCAAGAGAGTGCTAGGAGAGCCCTAGTTGTGTCAGTGGTTCCCGAGTGACTGCTGGCATTGCTAAGAGTGTGTAAGGGAATGGCAACAGTGTGTATGGGGAGCCCAAGAGTGTTATAGGTATGACCAAGCGTGTGATGGGGTGCCCAGGGGTGTGATAGGCATGCCCACGTTTGTGCTAGGAGTGACAACAGTATGAGAGGTGTGACCAACTGCGTCAGGGGTGCTGAGCAGTGTCTTTGGTATGCCCAAGAGAGTGCTAGGACTGCCCAAGAGTGTAAGAGGGCTGCACAAGACTGTGCTGGGTGCTGCCCAAGGATGTGCTCGGGGATGACTAAAGGTGCCCAAGAGTTTGCTAGAGGAGGAAAAGTATGTACTAAGGGTGTGCAAGTGTCGGCTAAGGGTGTCCGTAGTTTGGTAGGCATAAACAGGTATGTGCTGGGGACGGTGAACGTTTGATAATGGTGCGCAAGGGTGTGATAGTTGTGTGCAAGGGTGAATAATGGTGCCCAAGAGTGTGCTTGTGGAGCCCAAGAATGCGTTAGTGGTGTCGAGAAGTGTGATGGGGCGCCCAAGACTTTGCTAGGTGTACCCCAGTGTGAGCTGAGGTTGCTCAAGTGTGTGTTTGGGATGGCTGGATAGTAATAGGTGTGACCAAGCGAGTGGCGGGGTGGCAAGAGTGTGTGACCAGTTGGCAAGAGTGGGCTAGAGGATGGCAAGATAGTGCTCGAGGTGTCCAGGAGTATGTTAAGGGATGGCAAGCGTGTGCCACGAGTGCCCAGGAATGTGCGAGGGGACAGCAATTGTGTAAAAGGGTGCCCAAGAGCGTAGCAGGTGTGACCAAGTGTGTGCCAGGAGTACCCATGATTGTGATAGGTTTGCCCAAGATTGTGCCAAGAATGCCCAAGAGTGTGATATTGGTGCCCAGGAACTTGAGAGCGTCAGAGTGTGCTAGGAATGCTTGAGAGTGTGGTAGTAGTTCCAAAGAGATTGCAAGGAGGTGGAAAGACGGTAATCGGGTTGTCCAGGTGTGTGCCAGCGTGCCCAAGAGAGTTACAGGTGTGGGAAAGTGTATTGTAGGGAAGGCAAGAGTGCCAGGGTTGCTCAACTGTGTGATGGGGTGCCCAAGAGTGTGATCGGGGATGGTGAGAGTGTGCCACGATAGTGCCAGGTGTGCTCAAGAATGTGCCTAGGCGCGCCGGGGATGGAAGGCGTTTCCTAGCATGCCCAGGAGTGTGCAGGGGTGAACATGTTTAGATCAGTGGTGCCCAAGTTCATGCTACGGGTTCCCACGTGAATGCTAAGGGTGCCCACAGGGTGCTATGCGGTCGCAATAGTGCGATAGGTGTGTCAAAAATGTGATGGGATGACCAAGTGTGTGACAGGAGATGGCAAATGTGTGCTACCGGTATGAAAAGTGTTCGATTGGATGGCAAGTTTGTAACAGGTGTGCCCAAGAGTTCGCCAGGTGTGCCAAGAGTGTGATTGGAGATGGCAAGAGTGTAGAAGGGGTGCACAAGAATGCGATGAGGGATGGCAAGCATGTGCCAGGGTTGTCCAAGAGAGCGCCAGGTATGCCCAGGAACATGCCAGGAATACCCAGTAGTGTTCCAGGAGATGGCAAGAGGGTGGCAGGGGTGACCGATTGTGTAATCGGTGTACCCAAGTGTGTGATAGCCGATGGCAATAATATGCTTTGGGTGCACAGAATGTGCTAGGGATGACAAGACTGTGTTATGTGTTCCCAAGAAGGTGCTACACATATCCTAGAGTATCTCAGGGAAGGCAAGGGTCCTAGAGATTACCAGAATGTCCAGTGGTGCCCAGGAGTGTGGTAGATGTGAGCAAGAGCACGCTAGAGGTCACCGTAATGGGCGAGGCGCAATGAAGTGTATGCTAGGTGTGCCTAAGAGTGTTCTAGGAGTAACCATGAGTGTGATAGGGGATGGTAAGTGTGGGATAGGGGAGTCCAAGATTGTGCTTCTGTGCCAAAGCGCTCAGTGTGACCAAAATGTGATAGGTGTGCCCAATGAAATGCTAGGTGTGCCCAGCGTGTGCTAGGGGATGGCTAGAGTTATTTACGGGCTCTCAAGTGTCTGCTGGGGTACCCAAAAGTGTAGTAGCGGCTCCCAGGAGTGTGGTCATTGTGCCTGGAATGCGCTGGTGTCCCAAAGAGCATGGTAGGATGCCGAAAAGTGGACAAGGAGATGACAAGAGTATGCTGGGGTACCCAGAGTGTACTAGGGATCCCGAAATATGTGTTAGGTGATGGCTAAAGTGCACTAAGGATGTCCGAATGCCATATAAATACCATGGCTACAAGAGCAGGTCAGAGGCTAGGAATTCTGAGGCGAATAACTCACCTCCTGATTCCCCAAAGACTGTCCGCCATCGACAAGGCACAAGTCAGGAGTGTGATGGAATACTCTCCGGTTGCCTGGATGGGTGCAGCTGCAACAACACTTATGAAGCTCGGCACCATCCAGGACAAAGCAGCCCACTTGATTGATAACCCATTCACAAACATTTAATCCCTCCACCAACCATACACAGTGGCAGCCGTGTGTACCATCTACAAGATGCCCTGCAGCAACGCAGCAAGGCTCCTTAAACAGCACCTTCTAAACCCACGATCTCTTCCACCTGGAAGGACAAGGGCAGCAGATAGTTGGGAACACCATCACCTGAAATTTCCCCTCCAAGCCTCACACCATCCTGACTTGGAACTATATTGGCGTTCCTTCACTGGCGCTGGGTAAAAATCCTGGAACACCCTTCCGAACAGCGCTGTGGGTGTTCCTACCCTATATGGACTGCAACGCTTCATGAAGGCAGCGCACCACCACCTTCTCAAGGGCAATTAGGGATGAGCAATAAACGTTAGCCTAGCGAGCGACGCCTCCATCCAATGAATGAATTAAAAAAGTGTGCTTGGAGAGCTCGGATTGTGCTATGGTTGTACAAGTGTGAATTCGGGTGCCCAAGAGTTTGATAGCTGTGCCCAAGAGTGTGTTATGGTTGCCCAAATGTGTGTTCAGTGTACCCAGAGTTTGCGATGTGACACTCCAGGAGCCAGGTGGCTTCGTCTCCCGGAATGGTGTGGGTTTCCTGTAGAAAGCTGACCGCGTATCTACCTTCCCTGAGGATTGAGAGATTGTGAAATCGGTGGTGAGACCCCCTGCTGCCGTTGATGCTGAGGCTGGCTATGGTTATCTTCATGTCAAAGGTATTTAGAACCGTCAACAACACTTCAGTGTGAGGTTTGAGCAGAAGTGCACGTGGCCTTCCACTCCCCCAGTAACCCATTGAGGAATGCATTAGATCGGCGCCTCTCAACCGGTTTGACGCCCTTACACTTGCCCGCTTTCCAGAGGGCGGCAGGGACGGACTGGATGATCAACGCCAGATTCGACCAATGGCCGATGGACAGATGAGCTTTACTGCAGTAATCCCTGCATGCCACAAGGAAATCCCGGAGTTCTGTCACGGGGATGAGAGGAAACTGGGTGCGAGGCACAAGGGACTCCACCACCTCAATAGTGATGGCATCAAGGTTGTCCTCCGTGCCCCACACAGAGTCCCCATCCTCCTCCGGGTCATCACCACCAGTGGCCAACACACACCCCACACACTATGGAGTGGATGGCCCGGCTACGCAGGCTGGTCCCGTCGCCGTCACGATGGCACATCCAGGATCGATGGCGGCGGAGTCCTCTCTGTGTTCTAGAATAGAACTGGAGCCTGTGGGCGCCCGCGGTTCAGGACACCCCCCCCCCCCCCCCCCTCTCCTTCCACCTCCGTCTCCGGGCCAATGAGTGGACCAGGGGAGATGGAAGTGCCTGACTCCACAAATCCGGCTGGAGCCGGGATCGGAGGTAGAGAGATGAGGCCATCTCCTGTTCCGTCAGCGCCCACAGGACCAGAAGACCAGGAATTACACAGATTGGCCTCAGGGTCGTGTATATCCCGTGCGGCAGCTGCAGGCTGTTGGGAGGGCGGCACCTCACAGGTCTCGCTCTCACCCAGGGCACCCGACCCTAAGGCCAAAGGAATGATTTCTCCCGTCGGGTCCACGGATCCCCCTACCCAGGGCGGGACCCCACCTCCGTTCCGAGGAGTGGAGGGTTCCCGCCCAGGGATCGAGGCCCTGACCATGTTGGTGGCAGGCGGAGCCTGAGGAACCACGCCAGGAAATGGACCCCGTGGTTAAGGCCTACTTCAGAGGAGGGATGTCTCCTCCTTATTTTCGGAGGGGCGTGGATGCTCAGTGACATCCATGTCATCAGGGGCCTCTGCCTCTGCATCCTTGTTTTCCCTGGTCACCCTGGGCCTGAGCCCAGCCCTGGGACAGTTGGATTCCCTGGGAGCATGCCTTGGGCTGAGCTCAGGCTCGGGTTGTGTCACGGTGTCCAGGAGACGTGTCTTTCGATATTTATTTTTCCTCCGCGCCTTCCTCCCACTTGGTCAGGCACCCCCTTCCCAGCTGTAAGCCGTAAAAACCACAGCCTCCGGCACTGACTGAATGGTATCTGGAGGAGGTGTAGCGGGGGAGGGGTCTGGGAGGAGGTGCAGCGGCGCCATCCTGGGCTGTCGAAGTAGAGTTGCCAGCCGGGAGGTTGGGGCAGTTCCTGTGCACATACAACACGCCCTTGAAGACATGGCACCATGACACGTCCAAGGTACAGAACGCTGTCGGCCATCCCCTGGAACTCTACATTGAAATGGCCCTCTGTGACTTCCTCCCGCGCCAGCTGCATGAATAGCTGGCGGCGGCAGGCGTCGACATGCTTCAGGCTGTTCTCCCGAAGACCGAACAGGACTGGGGTGAGCCCCGTCTTTACCTCCCTCAGATCGTGCAGGTGGGGAAGGAGGAGCTCGCCAGGAATGAAGGGCGGGACATTTGACAAAGTGATTCGTTGTACAGTGGCCTCCAGGGGGTCGACTGACAGAAAGGCCCCGTCCACGGTGAGCACCTTGCTCAGAGCCAAGGTCACTTCCCGCCCGGTCTTCAGGAAAAACACTACCTGCCCGTACATTTTCGAGGCTGCAATAATGGCCGAAGTGCCGAGAACCTCGGCCATTCCCTTTATGCATCCCTCTGTCGTCTTGTTTGGATTGACGTAGATCTTGACCCCATGCTTTGATGTTATTAGTGAAAACGGTGATGAAGCAACAGCTGCAGTAGCCAGAGTAGCATCCGTGCGAGATGGCCCCACCACCGATGAAGAGTTATTTGCCATGGGGTCGCAGAGCCACACCCACACTGAATAAATAAACTAACAGTTTTTAAAGTAAAGAAATCTAATGGGAGAGGTGGGGGTAGAGGAGAATTGGGCTGCAAAGAAAAAGGACAAGGAGAGGAGAGGATAGACAGCCGCGTGTTGGAAGGGAGAGATGAGCTGCGAGGATGTTGCTGTGCTTCTGTAGTTGGAGCACATGACTTCAGAGTTCACAGTCCTGTCTTCCAGCTCGGTGAGGGTTCTTCGCCTGGGTCGGTTAGAGCAGCCCATTCCTCTCCATTTCCACTGTTCTGTAAAGACTGCGAAGACTTTCTTCAGCCGGGCAGCTTCCGCCGTCCCGAGCCACACAGTTGGGATGGGGAGGGAGCCCCTTTTGTGCATGATGGCAGATAAACACAAGAGCAAATACAAGGGCTCCCTTTAGAATTTGGCAGCCCCACTCCTGGATCTTCTGGTGCCTCCTTCCTCCCCCAACAGTCCAAACAACAAACAGTTCTCTGATGCTCCAAAACCCACTTCTCCATAATGACTGGCAGGTCATCTTAATCTTGAAAAAGTGCAACAGTTCCACAGTAAATGCAGCTGTCTCCACTCTGCAGTCATTTATTTACAGTTACTCCACTCTACTGTCTCCTCTCCAGTTACTCCACTCCAGTTGCAGTTGCAGCAACACCGGTGCAGCTGCTCCCCCTGATTGCAGGCAGGAAGTGCTTCCCAAATTGTCCAGCCAATCCCAGTTCTGTACCTGTCCTGGGAGTGTTTAATGGGGACAGTGTGGAGGGAGATTTACTCTGTATCTAACTCCATGCTGTACCTGTTCTGGGAGTGTTTGATAGGGACAGTGTAGAAGGAGCTTTACTCTGTATCTAACCCCCGTTTTTTTTCCCAAGGTGGCCTTAATACCCCAGGCCCCTTTTATATATTTTATGTCGAGGGGGCCTTTATTCCTCAGGCCCCCTTTATATACACACTTATATTTTTTAAACAACTTTATTAAAAACAGAAATAAACAAAAACTCAAATTAAAATGCCATTTTCGGCGTCGACAATGCACTCCAGTCCCTGTGGAAGAGGGGCAGGCTATCGGGGAGGACGGAACCCACGACGGCCCGCAACCTGGACCTGTGAATTGCCACCTTGGCTAGGCCCAGGAGCAGACCGATGAGGAGATCCTCCTCCAGGCCCAAGCCCCTCAGCACACGTGCCCAAAGATCAGGAGCGTGGGACTGAAGTGCAGCCAGAATTTGAGGAGCAGCCCCTTCAGATACTCAATGAGGGGCTGCAACCGCGGACACTCAGTATAAACATGGAACATGGACTCGTCCAGTCCGCAGAAAGTACAGGCGGCCTGGGAGTCCGTGAACCTACTTAAAAGTATATTTCGTGGGACTGCTCTGTGCAGCACCCTCCACCCCAGGTCCCCGATTTAAAGGGGGTAGACTCCCGCGTCGAGAGACCTCCATCGGGGTTTCCCCTCGCCGCCAGATGGCAACGCGGACCGCCAGGGCATGTCCGGCCGGCTGACGAGGGCGAGCAAGTGGAGAGTTTTTTTTTAATATTTTTTATGTCGAGGGGGCCTTTATTCCTCAGGCCGCCATTATATACACACTTATATTTTTAAAATAACTTTATTAAAACCAGATAAATAAACAAAAACTCAAATTAAAATGCCATTCTCGGCGTCGACAATGCACTCCAGTCCCTGCGGGGCCCACCGGTCGCGGAAGGCCTCAAGCGTACCGGCGGACACCGCATGCTCCTTTTCCAGGGACACCCGGGCGCGAACGTAACCGCGGAAGAGGGGCAGGCAATCGGGGAGGACGGAAATCCCGACGGCCCGCAACCTGGACCTGTGAATTGCCACCTTGGCCAGGCGCCGGAGCAGACCAACGAGGAGATCCTCCTCCCGGCCCAAGCCCCTCCGCACCGGGTGCCCAAAGATCAGGAGCGTGGGACTGAATTGCAGCTAGAATTTGAGGAGCAGCCCCTTCAGATACTCAAATAGGGGCTGCAACCTCGCACACTCCGTATAAATGTGGAACACGGACTCGTCCAGGCCACAGAAAGTACAAGCAAAATACTGCGGATGCTGGAAAACTGAAACAAAAACAAGAAATGCTGGATTCACTCAGCAGGTCTGGCAGCATCTGTGGAAAGAGAAACAGAGTTAATGTTTCAGGTCAGTGACCCTTCTTCGGAACTGGAACTGACAAATATTAGAAAAGTCACAGATTATAAACAAGTGAGGTGGGGGTTGGGCAAGAGATAACAAAGGAGAAGGTGCAGATTGGACCAGGCCACATAGCTGACCAAAAGGTCACGGAGCAAAGGCAAACAATATGTTAATGGTGTGTTGAAAGACAAAGCATCAGTACAGATTAGGTGTGAATATACTGAATATTGAACATCAGCAAGTGCAATCCTGAAGAAAAACAACCTGAAAAAAGCAGTGGGTAAGCAAACTGAACAAACTAAGATGAAATGAAATAAATGCAAAAAATGATTGTAAAAAATGTAAAAAGGAATGCAAAAAAAAGGAAGAAAAAATAACTAAAAATGACTAAAAATGAAAGTAAAGTGGGGGGCTGTCATGCTCTGAAATTATTGAACTCAATGTTCAGTCCGGCAGGCTGTCGAGTGCCTAATCAGTAGATGAAATGCTGTTCCTCGAGCTTGCGTTGATGTTCACTGGAACACTGCAGCAATCCCACGACAGAGATGTGAGCATGCGAGCAGGGGGGAGTGTTGAAATGGCAAGCAACCTGAAGCTCATGGTCCTGCTTGCGGACTGAGCGGAGATGTTCCGCAAAGCGGTCACCCAGTCTGCCCTTGGTCTCCCCAATGTAGAGGAGACCACACTGTGAGCAGCGAATACAGTATACTACATTGAAAGAAGTACAAGCAAATCGCTGCTTCACCTGAAAGGAGTGTTTGGGGCCTGGGATAGTGAGGAGAGAGGAGGTAAATGGGCAGGTATTACACCTCATGCGATTGCAAGGGAAGGTGCCCTGGGACGGGGACGAGGTGGAGGGGGTAATGGAGGAGTGGACCAGGGTGTCGCGGAGGGAACGATCCCTTCGGAATGCTGACAGGGGAAGGGAAGGGAAGATGCGACAGGTAGTGGCATCACGCTGGAGGTGGCGAAAATGGCGGAGGATGATCCTTTGGATATGGAGGCTGTTGGGATGAAAAGTGAGGACAAGGGGAACCCTGTCACGGTTCTGGGAGGGAGGGGAAGGGGTGAGGGTAGAGGTGCGGGGAATGGGTCGGACACGGTTGAGGGCCCTGTCAACCACAGTGGGGGGAAATCCTCGGTTGAGGAAAAAGGAGGTCATATCAGAAGCACCGTCATGGAAGGTAGCATCATCAGAGCAGATGCGTCGGAGACGGAGAAACTGGGAGAATGGAATGGAGTCCTTACAGGAGGTAGGGTGTGAAGAAGTGTAGTCGAGGTAGCTGTGGGAGTCGGTGGGCTTATAATGGATATTGGTAGACAACCTATCCCCAGAGATGGAGATTGAGAAGTCGAGGAAGGGAAGGGAAGTGTCAGAGATGGACCATGTGAAGGTGAGAGAAGGGTGGAAATTGGAAGCAAAGTTGATAAAGTTTTCTAGTTCGGGGCGGGAGCAGGAAACGGCACCGATACAGTCATCAATGTACCGGAAAAAGAGTTGGGGGAGGGGGCCTGAGTAGGACTGGATCAAAGAATGCTCGACATATCCCACCAAAAGACAGGCATAACTAGGACCCATGCGGGTACCCATAGCGACACCTTTTACTTGAAGGAAATGCATGGAGTTGAAGGAGAAGTTGTTCAATGTGAGAACAAGTTCAGCCAGGCGGAGGAGGGTTTTGGTGGATGGGGACTGGTTGGGCCTCTGTTCCAGGAAGAAGCGGAGAGCCCTCAAACCATCCTGGTGGGGGATGGAGGTGTAGAGCGATTGGACGTCCATAGTGATGAGGAGGCGGTTGGGACCAGGAAACTGGAAATTGTCAAAATGACGTCGGGCGTCAGAAGAGTCACGGATGTAGGTGGGAAGAGACTGGACCAGCGGAGAAAAGATAGAGTCCAGATAGGAAGAAATAAGTTAAGTTGGGCAGGAGCAGGCTGACACAATGGGTCTGCCGGGAGAGTCCCGTTTGTGGATTTTGGGAAGGAGGTAGAAGCGGGCTGTCCGGGGTTACGGGACTATGAGGTTGGAAGCTGTAGAGGGAAGATCTCCAGAGGAGATGAGGTCAGTGACAGTCCTTTGGACGGTGGCTTGATGTTCGGTGGTGGGGTCATGGTCCAGAGGGAGGTAGGAAGAGGTGTCTGTGAGTTGGCGTTGAGCTTCTGCAAGGTAGAGGTCGGTACGCCATACAACAACAGCACCACCCTTGTCTGCAGGTTTGATGACCATGTCGGGGTTATACCTGAGAGAACGGAGTGCCTCAAGTTCAGAGGGGGACAGGTTAGAGTGAGTGAGGGGGGCAGAGAAATTGAGACGACCAATGTCTCGCCGACAGTTTTCAATGAAGAGATCAAGAGCGGGTAAGAGGCCAGGGTGAGGGGTCCAGGTAGAGGGAGAATGCTGGAGGCGGGTGAATGGGTCTGCTGGTCGGGGGGAGGACTCCTGGTAAAAGAAGTGAGCCCGGAGGCGGAGGCGATGGAAGAAGAGCTCAACGTCATGCCGAGCGCGAAATTCATTGAGGTGGGGGCGTAAGGGGATAAAACTAAGACCTTTGCTGAGTACAGAACGCTCAGCATCAGAGGAGTTCCGAAGAAGGGTCACTGACCCGAAACTTTAACTCTGCTTCTCTTTCCACAGATGCTGCCAGACCTGCTGAGTGAATCCAGCATTTCTTGTTTTTGCCACAGAAAGTACAGGTGGCCTGGGAGTCCGTGAACCTACTTAAAAGCCTATTGCACGGGACTGCTCTGTGCAGCACCCTCCACCCCAGGTCCTCGATGTAAAGGGGGAAGACTCCCGCATAGAGAGACCTCCATCAGGGTTTTCCCTCGCCGCCAGATGGCAACGCGGACCGCCAGGGCATGTCCGGCCGGCTGACGAGGGCGAGGAAGTGAAGATTGTGCAGGAGCAGCCCGGACAGGAAACCCCTCCGCGCCGATTGGAATGGCACGGAGTGCATTTCCGAGAGGCGGCTCGGGTTGTGTGGGACCGGCTCCCGAGGAGGGTTTCGGGGCCTGGGTCAGATGAGCAGTTCCGGCCGAGCGGGGGTCAGCTCGGCCGGGATCGCTCCGCACTCCCGAGCCCCCTCGCCACCCGCAGTGAGGGAAGTCCCGGGGGTTTCGGCTACTCCTCCGCCCGCGGGGTAGCGCCCTGACTGGAAGCGACAATGTTCCAGACTCGGAAAAGATCCCGGTAAAAGACAGGCAACTCCCTCAGAGAGGTGCGGCTAACAGACTCCACCGGGAGCTGCGTGTCGTCTTGAAGGCAGTGACACTGGCGGAAAAAATACGTCGCCAGCGCACACCATCTGGGAGGACGCTCGACGTACAGGTATCTCTGCAGGGTCCAAAGGCGAAGAGTCGCAGCCTGGGTGCGGACACACACCAGCGACTGACCGCCCTCCTCGATCGGGAGACTCAGGACCGCGGCAGTGACCCAGTGTTTCCTCTTGTCCCAGAAGAAATCGACGAGTTTCAGCATGGAGGCCACCAGTTGGTTTATGACCAACGCTCGGCCCCTGTAGGAAAGCACTCGGAGCAGTCCTGTCCAGCGCCCCAGCCGAGCGGTGACTTTTGCCTCCAACTCCTGCCAGTTTGCCGGCCAGGCTTCCTCAGCGGGGCTAAGGTGGACTCCCAGATAGAGGAGGTGCGTGGTGCTCCACGCAAAAGGTGTCATCTCCTTCGGCAGGGAGTCCACCCGCCACTGACCAACCAGGAGTCCGGAACATTTCTCCCAATTGATCCTCGCGGAGGACGCGGCAGAAAAGGTCTGCTGGCAGTCGCGCATCCTCCGCAAGTCAACGGGATCTGTGATTGCGAGGAGCACGTCGTCGGCGTAAGCCGAGAGGACGACCCGCATGGCCGGCTGGCGCAGAGCCAATCCCGTCAACCTCCTGCGAAGCAGGCACAGGAAGGGCTCCACGCAGATGGTATACAATTGGCCGGACATGGGGTACCCCTGACGCACTCCTCTCCCAAAGCGAAGGTGCGCCGTCAAGGACCCGTTAACTTTGACTAGACACTCTGCGGCAGCGTATAAAAGTCGGACCAGGGCCACAAAATGCGGCCCGAGTCCGAAAGCGAGCAGAATCCCGAAAAGGTAATCGTGATCCACCCTGTCGAACGCCTTCTCCTGATCGAGGGAGAGAAAGGCGACCGACTGACCAGTCCTCTGGGAAAGATGGATCAGGTCCCGGACCAGGTGAATGTTGTCCTGGATGGACCGGCCCGGGACCGTGTAGGACTGGTCGGGGTGGATCATGTGGGCCAGCACGGAGCCCAGGCGGGTAGACATAGCCCTTGCAAAGATCTTATAATCCGTGCTGAGGAGGGAGACTGGACGCCAGTTTTTAAGCAGGCGGAGATCGCCCCTCTTTGGCAGCAGGACGATGACTGCCCTGCGCCACGAGAGGGGCATCTCCCCGGTCGCCAGGCTTTCCCCCAGGGCCCGCGCATAATCGTCCCCCAGGACGTCCCAAACGCCCTGAGGAACTCCACGGTCAACCCATCCAGCCCTGGGGATTTGCCCCTCGAGAGCTGGTGGAGGGCGCCAGTCAGCTCTTCCAACGTGAGCGGAGCCTCCAAAACTTCGGCGCCCTCCAGGCTGACCTGCGGCAGGTCCTCCCACAAAACCATGCGCGCATCCTCGCTGGACGGATCCGGAGAGAACAACGCACTGCAATAAGTCCGGACCAGGAGGCCCATTCCCTCCGGATCCGTGATGGAGGATCCGTCGTCGGCCAACAGCTCGACGAGCTGCTTACGGACCCACCCGCCATTTTTCCAGCGAGTAGAAGAAGGGAGAGGCGCGTTCCAAATCTTCCAGGATCTGGATCCGCGACCTGACGTACGCGCCTCGGGACCCTATGAGCTGCAGGTCCCTCAGCGCGCCCTTCTTCTCTTTGTACGCCTGCCACAGGGCCGGGTCTACGACGGCATGACCGAGGCGGGACTCCAAGTCGAGCACCTCCCTCTCAAGGCGCCCGATCTCGGCTTCCCGCCTCTTGGTCGACCCCTTCGTGAACTCCTGACAGAAGACGCGGATGTGAGTCTTGCCCACATCCCACCATAGCCTCAAGGAGGGGAAGCCCCCCGCTTCCTTCTCCAGTTGGCCCAGAATCGACAGAACGAGTCCTGAAATCGCACGTCCTCCAGCAGCCGGTTGTTAAAGTGCCAGTACGCGGACCCCGCCCGCGTGCGGAGCGGAGTAAACTCCGCCCACACCAGGCGGTGGTCCGAGCACGGCACCAGCCGCATGGAGGCCGCCGAAACGCGGGAGACGTACGCCAGCGAAATGTAGAGGCGGTCGATTCGCGACCCCCCTCCTCCAGACCTCCACGTGAAGGCGCTGGAGTCGGGATGGAGATTCCGCCAGACGTCCACCAAGTTAAGGGAGCTGATCAGTTCCCTCAACTTCTCCACCGACGCTTGGTCGCGCTGGGGACCGGAGCGATCCCCCACCTCAAGGGTGCAGTTAAAATCCCCCCCCCGAGGATGATGCACTCGCCGCTATCGATGGAGCTCAAGAGAGCGGACACTTTTTCAAAGAAGCGCGCTTGCAACGCGCCGGGCCTGGGCGCGTACACGTTCACAAAGTGGAGTGGCACGCTACCCAGGCGAACGGCGAGGTGGAGCAAGCGGCCCGGCACTAGCTCCTTGACCCCCAAGATCTCTGGCTGAAAAGTCGGGGCCAACAAGATAGCCACCCCACTAGAAATAGGGGTGAGGTGACTCAAGTAGACCCCACCCTGCCACTCCAGGAGCCAGGTGGCTTCATCTCCCGGAACGGTGTGGGTTTCCTGCAGAAAGCTCACCGCGTATCTCCCTTCCCTGAGGACTGAGAGATTGTGAAATCTGCGGTGAGCCCCTCTGCTGCCGTTGATGTTGAGGCTGGCTATGGTTATCTTCATGTCAAAGGTAATTAAAAGCCGTCACAAACACCTCACTGTGAGGAGGCAGTGGAAGTGCACCTGGCCCTCCACTCCCCCTGCAACCCATTGAGGAACACATTAAAACGGCGCCTCTCAACCAGTTTCACGTCCGCGCGCTTGCCCGCTATCTTAAGGGCGGCACGGACGGACTGTGTGATCAGCGCCAGTTTCGACCAACGGTCGAGGGCCAGCTGAACTTTATTGCGGCAACCTCTGCAAGCCGCGAGGAAATCCCGGAGTTCCGCCGTGGGGATGAGAGGAGATTCGGTGGGAGGCACGAGGGACTCCACGACCTCACTGGCGATGGAATTAACATCATCCTCCGTGCCCCGCACCGAATCCCCATCCTCCTCCGGGTCGTCACCGCCAGCGGCCGAAACATCCACCACACACTGTGGGGCGGACGTCCCGGCCGCGCCAGCTTGTCCCGCCTCCGTCACGATCCCACCCCCAGGATCGATGGCGGAGGAGTCCTCTCTGGGTTCTATTGTGAAACTGGAGCCTGTAGGCACCAGCGGTTCAGGACCCCCCTCCACCTCCGTCCCCAGGCCAATGAGTGGTCCAGGGGAGACAGAAGTTCCGGACTCCGGGAAACCAGCCGGAGCTGAGACTGGAGGCGGTGAGAGGAGGCCATCTCCTGCTCCGCCAGTATCCACAGGCCCAGCAGATGGGGCAGCATTCTCAGTTATAACTGGGTCGGGGGTCTCCTGGTTGGGGGTGGACACCGGCTGGGAGGCCCGACCCTCTGGGGCCACGCCCTCCCCTTCATTCAGGACACCCGACCCAGTAGCAGTGGCAGAATGGGCGGCTTCCTCAGGCTCCCCCACCACAAGCAGGGCCCCACTTACTCCTTCAGGAGGGGCCTCATGTACCGGGGCCATCCCCTCCCCTCCATCCTGAGGAATAGGGAGCACCTGCTCGGACTTTGCAGCCTTGGTGGTGGCGGTAGGGGAAACCTGGGGACCTGAAACAGGAGACAGCTCCCCTCCAACAGATGGGCCCTGCGCCTCAGGGCCCCTTGTTACCTCTGTGGAGGGGTGCCTTCTCCTCATTTTCCCAGTTGTGTGCGGAGGCTCAGAGACCTCCATATCATCAGAGGCCTCCACCTCCACACTCTCCTTTTTTTTATTCATCCTAGGCCTGAGCCCAGCCCTGGGGCAAGTTGACTTCCTGAGATCGGGCCTTGGGTTGAGCTCAGGCTCGGGTAGTGTCACGATATCCAGGGGACGCGCCTCTCGATGTTTATTTCTCCTCCGTGCCTTCCTTCCACTTGGACGGTCACCCCCCTCCCTGCCGGAGGCCGTGAAAACCACAGCCTCCGGTACCGACTGAATGGTATCTGGTGGTGGTGTAGTGGGGGTGGGAGGAGGTGCAGCGTCGCCACCCTGGGCCGCTGAGTTGGAGTTGGCAGCCGGGAGGTTGGGGCAGTTCTTACGAACATGCCCCACCCCCTTACAGACATGGCACCGCACCCCGTCCAAGGTCCAGAAGATGCGCTAGGCCGTCCCCTGGAATTCTACATTTAAGTGGCCCTCTGTCACCTCCTCCCGCGCCAGCTGCATGAATAACTGGCTGCGGAAGGAGTACACGTGTCGGAGGCTGTTCTCCCGAAGACCGAGCGGGACTGGGGTGAGCCCCGTCTTTACCTCCCTCAGATGGTGCAGGTGGGGAAGGAGGAGCTCACCAGGGATGAAGGGCGGGACATTGGATAAAATGAGCCTTTGCGCCGTGGCATCCAGGGGGTCCACTGGCAGAAATGTCCCGCCCACGGTGAGCCCCTTGCTCAGAGCCAGGGACACCGCCCGCTCGGTCTTCAGGAAAAACACTGCCTTCCCGTACATTTTAGAGGCTGCAACAATGGCCGAAGGGCCGACAACCTCGGCCATTGCTTTCACGCATGCCTCTATAGTCATGTTCGGGTGGACGTAGCTCTTGACCCCATGCTTCGATGTTAATAAAGCAAACGGTGACGGGGCAACAGGTGCAGCTGCAGCAGCCGCAGCAGCATATGAACGGGAAGGCCCCGCCACCGGCGAAGAGGGGCTTGCCATGGGCTCTAAGAGCTACGTCCACCCCAAGAAACAAAACAAGTTTACACAATTTAAAAAAAAAGCAAACTTTAAACAAGGTGGAGGGGGAGGAGAGGAGGATGGCGTAGGATGGTAAAGGAAAAGGGGAGGATAGGTGACTGAGGCGACTGAGTGGAGGAAGGGAGAGAAAGGCTGAAAAGGATGTTTGATCCAACTGCCAGTTGGAGCACCTTTATCACAATTAGTCCAAACTTGTTTGTTGCCTTCCAGTTGGGGGAGGCTTCTTCGCCCGGGACGGCTGGAGCCGCCCGGTACTCTCCTCTTCTGATTTTAACAAGACAGTCTTCACCCGGGCAACTCCAGCTGTCCCGAGCAGGCAGTTGGGGTGGGGAGGGAGCTCCCTGTGTGCAAACACCAATACAAACACAGGGGCCCCTACTGGATTTGGCTGCACCACCCCTGAGTCTTCAGGCCTCTTCTCCCTCCCCCAAACAGTTTAAACTTAATAGTCTTTCAGGTGCCCTGACAACCACCTCTCCAGAAAAATTGCAGCCTTCCTTGATAGTTTCCCTCCACTCTGTATTCACCTTTCTCCAGTCCCTCTCCCCAGTTGGTGCAGGCTCCACTCTCCACTCTGTATTCACCTTTCTCCAGTCTCTCTCTCCAGTTGCTGCAGTTTCCAGTCTCCACTCTCCTCTCCCCAGTTGCTGCAGTCTCCACTCTCCACTCTGCAATTGCTGCAACACAGGTGCAGCTGCTCCCCCTGATTGCTGGCAGGAAGTGCTCCAAATTGACCAGCCAATCCCAGTGCTGTACCTGTCCTGGGAGTGTTTGATGGGGACAGTGTCGAGGGAGCTTTACTCTGTATCGAACCCCCGTTTTATTTTTTCCAAGGTGGCCTTAATACCCCAGGCCCCTTTTATATATTTTATGTCGAGGGGGCCTTTATTCCTCAGGCCCCCTTTATATACACACTTATATTTTTTTAAATAACTTTATTAAAAACAGAAATAAACAAAAACTCAAATTAAAATGCCATTTTCGGCGTCGACAATGCACTCCAGTCCCTGTGGAAGAGGGGCAGGCTATCGGAGAGGACGGAACCCCCGACGGCCCGCAACCTGGACCTGTGAATTGCCACCTTGGCCAGGCCCAGGAGCAGACCGATGAGGAGCTCCTCCTCCCGGCCCATGCCCCTCAGCATGGGTGCCCAAAGATCAGGAGCGTGGGACTGAAGTGCAGCCAGAATTTGAGGAGCAGCCCCTTCAGATACTCAAAGAGGGGCTGCAACCTCGCACACTCAGTATAAACATGGAACATGGACTCGTCCATGCCGCAGAAAATACAGGCGGCCTGGGAGTCCGTGAACCTAATTAAAAGTCTATTTCGTGGGACTGCTCTGTGCAGCACCCTCCACCCCAGGTCCCCGATGTAAAGGGGGAAGACTCCCGCGTAGAGAGACCTCCATCGGGGTTTCCCCTCACCGCCAGATGGCAACGCGGACCGCCAGGGCATGTCCGGCCGGCTGACGAGGGCGAGCAAGTGGAGAGTATGCAGGAGTAGCCCGTAGAGGAAACCCCTCCGCGCCGAATGGAATGGCACGGAGGGCCATTCCGAGAGGCGGCTCGGGTTGAGCGGGACATGGCTCCCGAGGAGGGTTTCTGGGCCTGGGTCTGATGAGCAGTTCCGGCCGAGCGGGGGTCAGCTCGGCCGGGATCGCTCCGCACTCCCGAGCCCTCTTGCCACCCGCAGTGAGGGGCTTCCCGTGGGTTTCGCCAATCCTCCGCCCGCCAGAACGTCCCCGGAGTCGGCCGCCCGGACAGCCGAGGCGCTCTCCTCCGCCGGCGGGGGAGCGCCCAGACTGGAGGCGATCATGTTCCAGACTCGGAATTGGAATCCGGTAAAAGACAGGCAACTCCCTCAGAGTGGCGCGGCTAAAGGACTCCACCGGGAGCTGCGTGTCGTCTTGAAGGCAGTGACACTGGCGGAAAAAATACATCGCCGGCTCACACCATCTGGGAGGATGCTCGACGTACAGGTATCTCTGCAGGCTCCGAAGGTGGAGAGTCGCAGGCTGGGTGCGGATGCACACCAGCGACTGGCCACCCTCCTCAATCGGGAGACTCAGCACCGCGGAAGAGACCCAATGTTCACTCTTTCCCCAGATGAAATCGACGAGTTTCTTCTGGATCTTGGTGGCAAATACAGGGGGCGGGGCCAAAGTGACCAACCGGTACCACAACATGGAGGCCACCAGTTGGTTTATGACCAACGCTCGGCCCCTGTAGGAAAGCCATCGGAGCAGTCCTGTCCAGCGCCCCAGCCGAGCAGTGACTTTCTCCTCCTACTCCTGTCAATTTGCCGGCCAGGCTTCCTCAGCGGGGCTAAGGTGGACTCCCAGATAGAGGAGGTGCGTGGTTCCCCACGCAAAATATGTCATCTCCTCCGGCAGGGAGTCCAACCGCCACTGACTAACCAGGAGTGCGGAACATTTCTCCCAATTGATCCACGCGGTGGACGCAGCAGAAAAGGTCTGCTGGCAGTCGCGCATCCTCTGCAAGTCAACAGGATCTGTGATTGCAAGGAGCACGTCGTCGGCATAAGCCGAGAGGACGACCTGCATGGCCGGCTCGTGCAGAGCCAATCCCGTCAACCTCCTGCGAAGCGGGTACAGTAAGGTCTCCATGCAGATGGTAAACAATTGGCCGTACATGGGCATCCCTGACGCACTCATCCCCCAAAGCGAAGAGGCGCCGTCAAGGACCGTTAACTTTGAATAGACACTCTGCGGCGGTGTATAAAAGTCAGACCCGGACCACAAAATGCGGCCCGAGTCCGAAAGCACGCAGAGTCCCGAAAAGGTAATATTAATCCACCCTGTCGAACGCCTTCTCCTGATCGAGGGAGAGACAGGTGACCGAATGAGCAGTCCTCTGGGAAAGATGGATCAGGTCCCGAACCAGGTGGATGTTGTCCTGGATGGACCGGCCCGGGACCGTGTAGGAGTGGTCGGAGTGGATCATGTGGGCCAGCACGGATCCCAGGCGGGTAGACATAGCCCGGGCAAAGATCTTATAATCCGTGCTGAGGAGGGAGACCGGACGTGAGTTTTTAAGCAGGCAGAGATCGCCCCTCTTCGGCAGCAGGACGATGACCACCCTAACTCATGTAGACCCCACCCTGCCACTCCTGGAGCCAGGATCTTTCGTCTCCCAGAACAGTGTGTTTTTCCTGCAGAAAGCTCACCGCGTATCTCCCTTCCCTGAGGTCTGACAGTGAAATCTGTGGTGAGACCCCCTGCTGCCGTTGATGTTGAGGCTGGCTGTGGTTATCTTCATGTCAAAGGTACTTAAAACCCGTCACCAAGAGCTCACTGTGAGGAGGAAGGGGAAGTGCACCTGGCCTTCCACTCCCCCAGCAACCCATTGAGGAACACATTAAAATGGCGCCTCTCAACCAGTTTCACGCCTGCGCGCTTGCCCGTTATCTTCAGGGCAGCACGGACGGATTGGATGATCAGCGCCAGATTCGACCAGCGGTCGAGGGACAGCTGAACTTTATTGCGGCAGCCCCTGCAAACCGCGAGGAACTCCCAGAGTTCCGCCGTGGGGATGAGAGGAGATTCGGTGGGAGGCACGAGGGACTCCACCACCTCACTGGCGATGGAATCAAGATCATCCTCCGTGCCCCGCACCGAATCCCCATCCTCCTCCAGGTCATCACCGCCAGCGGCCCACACGCCCACCGCACACTGTGGGGCGGACGTCTCGGCCACGCCAGCTGGTCCCGCCTCCGTCACGATCCCACACCCAGGATCGATGACAGAGAAGTCCTCTCTGGGTTCTATTGTGAAACTGCAGCCTGTAGGCACCAGCGGTCCAGGATCCCCCTCCACATCCGTCCCCAGGCCAATGAGTGGTCCAGGGGAGACAGAAGTTCCCGACTCCGGAAAACCAGCCAGAGCCGAGACTGGAGGCGGAGAGAGGAGGCCATCTCCCGCTCCGCCAGCACCCATAGGCCCAGCAGATGGGGCAGCATTCTCCGTTATAACCGGGTCGGGTGTCTCTTGGTTGGTGGAGGACTCCGGCTGGGAGGGCCGACCCTCTGCGGCCTCGCCTTCCCCTTCACTCAGGGCACCCGACCCAGTAGCAGTGGCAGAATGGGCGGAGTCCTCAGGCTCCCCCACCACAAGCAGGGCCCCACTTACTCCTTCAGGAGGGGCCTCATGTACCGGGGCCTTCCCCTCCCCTCCATCCTGAGGAATAGGGAGCTCCTGCCCAGACTTTGCAGCCTTGGTGGTAGCGGTAGGGGAACCCTGGGGAACCGAGACAGGAGACAGCTCCCCTCCAACAGATGGGCACTGCGCCTCACGGCCCCTCATTACCTCTGCGGAGGGGTGCTTTCTCCGCTTTTTCCCACCAGGGCGCAGAGGCTCAGAGACCTCCATGTCATCAGAGGCCTCCGCCTCCGCACTCCCTTTTTTCTTATTCACCATGGGCCTGAGCCCTGCCCTCGGGTAAGTTGACACCCCGAGATCGGGCTTTTCGCTGAGCTCAGACTCAGGTAGTGTTATGGTGTCCAGGGGACGCACCTCTCGATGTTTATTCCTCCTACGCACCTTCCTTCCACTTGGACGGTCACCCCCCACCCTGCTGGAGGCCGTGAAAACCACAGCCTCCGGTTCAACTGAATGGTATCTGGTGGAGGTGTAGGGAGGGTGGGAGGAGGTGCAGCGGCGCCACCCTGGGCCGCCGAGTTGGAGTTGGCAGCCGGGAGGTTGGGGCAGTTCTTACGAGCATGCCCCACCCCCTTACAGACATGGCACCACAGCACATCCAAGGTCCAGAAGACGCGGTACGCCGTCCCCTGGAACTCGACATTAAAGTGGCCCTCTGTAACCACCTCCCGCGCCAGCTGCATGAATAACTGGCGGCGGAAGGAGTACACATGCCGGAGGCTGTTCTCCCGAAGACGAGCGGGACTGGGGTGTGCCCCGTCGTTACCTCCCCCAGATGGTGCAGATGGGGAAGGAGGAGCTCACCAGGACTGAAGGGCGGGACGTTGGATAAAATGACCCTTTGCGCAGTGGCCTCCAGGGGGTCCACTGGATGAAAGGTCCCGCCCACGGTGAGTCCCTTGCTCAGAGCCAGGGATACCGCCCGCTCGGTCTTCAGGAATAACACTGCCTTCCCGTATATTTTAGAGGCTGCAACAATGGCCGAAGGGCCGACAACCTCAGCCATTGCTTTCCCACATGCCTCGATAGTCATGTTCAGGTGGACGTAGCTCTTGATTCCATGCTTCCATGTTATTAATGCAAACGGTGACGGGGCAATAGATGCAGCTGCTACAGCCGCAGCAGCATATGAACGGGAATGCCCCGCCACCGGCGAAGAGGGGCTTGCCATGGGGTCGCAGAGCTACGCCCACCCCCAAGAAACAAAGCACACGACAGTTTTCTTTAACACAAGCAATATGATGGGGGAGGGGGGAATGGGAATAAAGGAAGATCGGGCTGAAAAGGACAAGGAGAGGAGAGGATAGGTGGCCGAGTGATGGAAGAGAGAGAACAGCTGCAAGGATGTTACACTTCAATTGGTGGTTGGAGCACCTTCCTGCAGAGTTGACACTCCACTCTTCCAGTTAGGGGAGGGTTCTTCGCCCGGGTCGGTTAGAGCCGCCCGGTTCTCTCCCTTTTCCGTTGCTGTGTAAGGATTTTCTTCAGCCGGGCAGCTCCAGCCATCCCGATCCACACAGTTGGGGGTGGGGAGGGAGCACCTTTTGTGCAGGATGGCAGATAAACACAAGAGCAAGTACAGGGGCTCTCTATAGAATTTGGCAGCCCCATCCCTGGATCTTCTGGTGCCTTCTCCCTCCCCCAACAGTCCAAACAACCAACAGTTCTCTGGTGCTCCAACACCCAACTCTCCAAAATGACTCTCAGGTCTTCTTAGTCTTGAAAAACTGCAACAGTTCCACAATAAATACAGCTGTCTCCACTCTACAGTCACCTCTCTGCAGTAACTCCAGTCTCCTCTCTCCTCTCCAGTTGCAGTTGCAGCAACACAGGTGCAGCTGCTCCCCCTGATTGCAGACAGGAAGTGCTTCCCAAATTGACCAGCCAATCCCCGTGCTGTACCTATCCTGGGAGTCTTTGATGGGGACAGTGTCAAGGGAGATTTACACTGCATCTCACCCCATTTTATTTTTTTTTGTTTTTATTTTTTAACAGCGGCTCTGTGCAGTTACACAGTGAGAGATCCTCACACTGAATAAACAGTGACTCTGTACCGTTACGCAGTGAGTGATTCTTGCCCTGAATAAACAGTGACTCTGTACAGTTACACAGTGAGTGGCCCTCACCCTGTACAAACAGTGACTCTGTACAGTTACATAGTGAGTGATCCTCACCCTGATTAAACAGTGTTTGATGGGGATAGTGAGCCCACTGTTTGTTCCCGGTGCCCATCGGGTGAGGGGGCGGGGGTGGGACAGTTGCAAAGTCTACAGGCTCTAACAGCCCAATACATAATCAAGTGTGAATGGGGCAAAATAGAGGGAGCTTTACTCTGTATCTAATCCCGTGCTGTGCCTGTCCTGAGAGTGTTTAACCTAACAGTTTAGAGGCAGCTTTATTCTGTATCTGAGCCGTGCTGCTCCTGCCATAAACTTTGGCATACATAAAACTCCTATCCAAGTCACTAACAAAAACCCGACCTGAATCCGACGGAACGACATGGGACCGGAGCCCGACCCGGCCCAGGTCCCTCCATGTTCCCCCGAAACAGACCCGACCCGACCTAAGCCCAAAGGTCGAGCTCGGAAGAGTGGCCCGAACACATGTCATCCGGTCCCATCGGGTTCGGGTCGGGTAGCTGAAGTCCCGTGACCCATCACTCCTGTGCTCACTGGCTTACGTTGGTTCCTGGTCCAGTAATGCCTCGATTTTAACTTTCTCATCCTCGCTTTCTGACCCAACTCATTCCGAACTACTCAGTAATGAAACTGCCTCCTCAAAATACTAAATGTCAGTTTGTTTGAGGGAACACCTTCACAACACAGACTGCAGTGATTCAAGATGAAGGCTCACCATTTTTTCATGGTAATCAGGGATGGGGAAGTAATGCCAGCCTTGTCAGTATCACCCATATCCTGAGAACAAATAGACAGGAAATAAAATAGCAATAAAATCAATGAGTTTGTAATTGACTGATTGAAAGCAGGCGAGGTCTGTGATCAGAGTGAGGCGTCATAACCCAATAAACAAATTGTCAACACAATTTACCTCACCAGCCCCTTGTATTTGTCTTTCTGCTGTTGTCTTCATCAGAAAACAAGTAACGATTAATCTCGGGATTAAAAACGACTGAATGTCAATTGTACACATGAGATAGGTACTCAATTGTTTCTGTTATCAGACAGTCAGTGAATCACACAGCACAGGAGGAGACTTTTTAACAAACCGTACCAGTTCCAGCTCTTTGAAGGAGATTTCCAATTATTCCTCTCCCCTGTTCTTTTTTTCCCAGTCCAGTAAATCACCCTGTTAGTATTGATTCAATTCCCTTTTGAAAGTTTCTGTTAAATCTGCTTCCAGAACCCTTTCAGGAAGTGTATTCCAAATCATAAACACTCGCTGTGTAAAGAAAAGAAAATCCTCCTCATCTCTACTCTGCTTGTTTGTTAATCAACATTAAACTGTGCTCTCTGGTTACTGACCCTTCATCCAGTCAAACCAGACTCTCCTTATTTATTCTAGCAAAACACATCATCATTTTCAGTCCCTCTATTAAATCTCCCTTTTATATTCTCTGCTCTAAGGAGAACAATCCCAGCTTCTCTCCACATAACTGAAGTCCCTCATCCCTGTTACCATTCTGGTATATCACTTAGGCATCATCTCCAGGGCCTTGAAATCATTCAGAATGTGTGGTATCCAGGATGGGACACAATATTCCAGCTGAGGCTTAAACAATAATTTATCTCGTCTTAGCAGAATGTTCTTGTGATTTTTTTTTAATTCTTTGCTTCTAGTTATAAATCTGACGATCCCCTATGCCTTTTTAAAACCTTCACAACTTGTCTGGCCACCATTGAATCTTTGTGTGCAAACCAACCCAGTCTCTGTGCTCCTGTACCATCTTTTAAATGGTGCAGTTCAGTTTCTATTCACTCCCCTTATTATCCCTCCCAAAATAATCACTTCCCCAATTCTATGTGTTAGATTTCAGTCACCTTGTGTATTCTTATTTCACCATCAGACTGTCCATGTCCTCCTTTATCCTGCTACTGTCTACCACACCAGTGACATTCTTTATGATTTACATGTCATCTGCAAGAGATGAAATTATGTTTTTGTTTTACTCTAAGTCTATGTCATATTTATATTTATCTTTGTCAGGGCGAGCACTGGTTCTAATATCGACCCTGAGATTGCAGCAGCTTTTTCGGGAGCCGAGAGTGCGAGCGAGTGAGCAGCTGTGAAAGTCAGTTTAAAGTAAACTTAATTTCTTTTTGTTTTCGGTGAGAACAGGGGGCTGCTGGGTAAGTAAAACCCTATATATTTGGGCCGTTTCTGAACCCGAAACACTACACCTGTAGTGTCGCCCACCCACCCTCCTCCTCTAACCAAAAAAAAAGGACTCGGTGGTGTGTTTGGTAAAAAAACTTTTCGTTCCTTTTTCATTTAACTAAGTTTAAGCTGAAGATTAAAAATGGCAGGCGATCTCAGACCCGTGACATGCTCCTCTTGCTCAATGTGGGAGCTCAGGGACATGGCTGATGTCCCCGACTCCTTCACGTGCAGGAAGTGTGTCCAGCTGCAGCTCTTGTTAGACCGCATGACGGCTCTGGAGCTGCGGATGGACTCATTTTGGAGCATCCGCGATGCTGAGGAGGTCGTGGATAGCACGTTTAGCGAATTGGTCACACCGCAGATTAGGATTGCTGAGGGAGAAAGGGAATGGGTGACCAAAAGGCAGTGAAAGAGCAGGAAGGCAGCGCAGGTGTCCCCTGCGGTCATCTCCCTCCACAACAGGTATACCGTTTTGGATACTGTTGAGGGAGATGGCTCACCAGGAGAAGGCAGCAGTAGCCAGGTTCATGGCACCGTTGCTGGCGCTGCTGTTCAGAAGGGCGGGAAAAAGAGTGGAAGGGCTATAGTCATAGGGGATTCGATTGTAAGGGGAGTAGATAGGCGGTTCTGTGGTCGAAAACGAGACTCCCGAATGGTATGTTGCCTCCCAGGTGCACGGGTCAGGGATGTCTCAGATCGGCTGCAGAACCTTCTGAAGGGGGAGGGTGAACAGCCAGTTGTCGTTGTGCACATAGGCACCAATGATATAGGTAAAAAACGGGATGAGGTCCTACAACAGAATTTAGGGAGTTAGGAGCCAAGTTAAAAAGTAGGACCTCAGAGGTAGTAATCTCCGGATTGCTACCAGTGCCACGTGATCGTCAGAGTAGAAATGAAAGAATAGTCAGGATGAATGCGTCGCTTGAGAGATGGTGCAGGAGGGAGGGGTTCAGATTTTTGGGACATTGGGACCGGTTCTGGGGGAGGTGGGACTATTACAAATTGGACGGTCTACACCTGGGCCGGACTGGAACAAATGTCCTTGGGGGTGCTTTTGCTAACGCTGTTGGGGAGGTTTTAAACTAATGTGGCAGGGGGATGGGAACCAAATGAGGTCAGTAGAGAGTAAGGATGTAGTAACTAAAGCCTGTAAGGAAATAGATAATGAAGTCAGCGTGACTAAGGGAAGAGAAGGCAGGGAGCAGATGATGAAAGCAAAGGGACTGGTGGTCTGAGGTGTATTTGTTTTAATGCAAGAAGTGTAGTAGGTAAGGCAGATGAACTTAGGGCTTGGATTAGTACCTGGGAGTATGATGTTATTGCTATTACTGAGACTTGGTTAAGGGAAGGGCATGATTGGCAACTAAATATCCCAGGATACCGATGCTTCAGGCGGGATAGAGAGGGAGGTAAAAGGGGTGGAGGAGTTGCATTACTGGTCAAAGAGGATATCACAGCTGTGCTGAAGGAGGACACGAGCTGTGAGGCAATATGGGCAGAACTCAGAAATAGGAAGGGTGCGGTAACAATGTTGGGGCTGTACTACAGGCCTCCCAACAGCGATCGTGAGATAGAGGTACAAATATGTAAACAGATTATGGAAAGCTGTTGGAGCAACCGGGTGGTGGTGATAGGCGATTTTAATTTTCCCAACTTTGACTGGGATTCACTTAATATTAGAGATCCAGATGGAGCAGAATTTGTAAGAAGCATCCAGGAGGGTTTTCTAGAGCAGTATATAAATAGTCCAACTCGGGAAAGGGCCATACTGGACCTGGTGTTGGGAAATGAGCCGGGCCAGGTGGTTGACGTTTCAGTAGGGGACTACTTTGGGAATAGTGATCACAATTCCGTAAGTTTTAGAATACTCATCGACAAAGACGAGAGTGGTCCTGAAGGAAGAGTGCTAAATTGGGGGAAGAACAACTATACCAAAATTCGGCAGGAGCTGGGAAATGTAGATTGGGAGCAGCTGTTTGAAGGTAAATCCACATTTGATATGTGGGAGGCTTTTAAAGAGAGGTTGATTAGCGTGCAGGAGAGACATGTTCCTGTGAAAATGAGGGCTAGAAATGGCAAGATTAGGGAACCGTGGATGACAGGTGAAATTGTGAGACTAGCTGAGAGGAAAAAGGAAGCATACATAAGGTCTGGGCGGCTGACGAAAGACGAAGCTTTGAAAGAATATCGGGATTGTAGGCACAATCTGAAACGAGGAATTAAGAGGGCTAAAAGGGGTCATGAAATATCTTGAGCAAACAGGGTTAAGGAAAATCCCAATGCCTTTTATTCATATATCAGGAGCAAGATGGTAACTGGAGAAAGGATTTGCCCACTCAAGGACAAAGGAGGAAAGTTATGCCTGGAGTCAGAGAAAATGGGTGAGTTTCTAAATAAGTACTTTGCATCTGTATTCACCAAGGAGAGGGACATGACGGATGTTGAGGTTAGGGACAGATGTTTGATTACTCAAGGTCAAGTCGGCATAAGGAGGGAGGAAGTGTTGGGTATTCTAAAAGGCATTAAGGTGGACATGTCCCCAGGTCCGGATGGAATCTATCCCAGGTTGCTGTGGGAAGCGAGAGAGGAAATAGTTGGGGCCTTAACAGATATCTTTGCAACATCCTTAAACACGGGTGAGGTCCCGGAGGACTGGAGAATTGCTAATGTTGTCCCCTTGTTTGAGAAGGGTAGCAGGGATAATCCAGGTAATTATAGACCGGTGAGCCTGACGTCAGTGGTAGGGAAGCTGCTGGAGAAGTTACTGAGGGACAGGATCTATTCCCATTTGGAAGAAAATGGGCTTATCATTGATAGGCAACATGGTTTTGTGCAGAGAAGGTCATGTCTTACCAACTTAATAGAATTCTTTGAGGAAGTGACAAAGTTGATTGATGAGGGAAGGGCTGTAGATGTCATATACATGGACTTCAGTAAGGCGTTTGATAAGGTTCCCCATGGTAGGCTGACGGAGAAAGTGAAGGCGCATGGGGTCCAAGGTGTACTAGCTAGATGGATAAAGAACTGGCTGGGCAACAGGAGACAGAGAGTAGCAGTGGAAGGGAGTTTCTCAAAATGGAGACGTGTGACCAGTGGTGTTCCATCGTGCTGGGACCACTGTTGTTTGTGATATACATAAATGATTTGGAGGAAAGTATTGGTGGTCTGATTAGCAAGTTTGCAGAGGACACTAAGATTGGTGGAGTAGCAGATACTGAAGGGGACTGTCAGAGAATGCAGCAGAATATAGATAGATTGGAGAGTTGGGCAGAGAAATGGCAGATGGAGCTCAATCAGGGCAAATGCGAGGTGATGCATTTTGGAAGATCCAATTCAAGAGTTAACTATACAGCAAATGGAAAAGTCCTGGGGAAAATTGATGTACAGAGAGATTTGGGTGTTCAGGTCCATTGTTCCCTGAAGGTGGCAACTCAGGTCAATAGAGTGTTCAAGAAGGCATACGGCATGATTTCCTTCATCGGACGGGGTATTGAGTACAAGAGTTGGCAGGTCATGTTACAGTTGTATCGGACTTTGGTTCGGCCACATTTGGAATACTGCGTGCAGTTCTGGTCGCCACATTACCAAAAGGATGTGGATGCTTTGGAGAGGGTGCAGAGGAGATTCACCAAGATGTTGCCTGGTATGGAGTGCGCTAGCTATGAAGAGAGGTTGAGTAGATTAGGATTATTTTCATTAGAAAGACGGAGGTTGAGGGGGGACCTGATTGAGGTGTACAAAATCATGAGAGGTTTAGACAGGTTGGATAGCAAGAAGCTTTTTCCCAGAGTGGGGGATTCAATTACAAGGGGACACGAGTTCAAAGTGAGAGGGGAAAAGTTTAGGGGGGATATGCGTGGAAATTTCTTTTCGCAGAGGTTGGTGTGTGCATGGAACGCTTTGCCAGCGGAGGTGGTAGACGTGGGCACTATGGCGTCTTTGAAGATGTATCTAGACAGATACATGAATGGGCAGGAAGTAAAGAGATACAGACCCTTAGAAAATAGGCGTCATGTTTCGATAGAGGAGTTGGATCAGCGTAGGCTTGGAGGGCCGAAGGTCTGATCCTGTGCTGTAATTTTCTTTGTTCTTTGTTCTTTGTATACCGCACTGTATACTCCCCCTCCCCCAGTCTGAACAATGACTGTTCACCACTTCTCTCTAGTTTCTGTCCCTGAGTCAGTGTCATATCCACACTATCACTCTCACAATAATCCATGTGTTAAATTTTTCATAACAAGTCTATGGAATGTCATTTGATTACAGGCCTTTTGAAAGTCTATATGCACAACACTAAACACACTATCCTCGTTAACGCTCACAGTTATGTCATCAACGAACTTGATCAGGATTATCAGACATGATTTTCCATTAACCTATCCGGCCTGTTTGCCAATTATTTTCCCATGTTTTTCCAAGGAAGATATATTTTTGTACTTGATTACGGCCTCTAGAAATTTCTAACCATCGACATTACACTGACTGGTCAGTAGTTGCAGGGTTTATCTCATCTCTCCTTTCTAAAACAGGATGTAACATTTACAACCCTTCAGTCCTCTGTCACCGCTCCCATATCCAGGGAGGATTGGAAGATTCTGGCCAGTGCCTTTGTTATTTCCAACATTCCTTCCCTCAGCAAACCTCACACATCCCATCCAGACCAGCTAAATGCTCCACTTTATTGTGGTACAAAAGTACTGGATTGAAAGGGGTTAACTCAACCTGTTTGTTCAGTGACTGTAATTAATGTCAGTCTCTTTGGACAATAATTGTGTCACTGGAGGGTTTCCCTCTTCTATTAATAAGAGTCTTCATATAATGCCTTACCCACAGTGTCAGCTGGAGCATCAAACCCGGCACTAACAGGGATCAGCGGCTCCAGAGAGAGGGAGAGGATAGATCAGAATCTGAGAACAATAGATTGGAATGTTACAACAATGGATCAGAATGTGAGAACAATAGATTGGAATTTTACAGCAATGGACAGCAGGAGTTTCTCCTTTGGTTTGGTTTAGTTACGGCAGCTAAGACTTGGCTAACATTAGAATGGCGGATCTATTTTGCACTGAAGATGGTTCTAACGATTTACTATCCCAGCCTCGCTATTATTGGTGTCCCCGGTAAGTCTGTGTATCTAACTATTAGATTCAGAAACCATATTTCACTGAATTAGTGTTCTTGTCATTTAAATCATGAGAAGACTGTATCCATTGTCTTTACTTTCTGTCACAAACTCTGTTCCCTCTCGACAATCTGCATTCCCCTCGCTGGCCATTGAGGCTGAACCAGGAAGTTTACAACCACTGGTATATTTAATGCTGAGCTCAGTTCATCCCCATATTAACTCCATCTCCAACCCTACATATTGTTGCAGGCAGGTGAGGAGGGGTCACAGTCGGTCCTCTTGTCCTTCCTCTTATTTGACCGCAATAGTGTTTGTTCTTTTTTAACCAGGGATGTATTTAACATTTTTGTTGATGTTTTACTTTTTACCTTTGGTGTGATAGTGAAGGAACCAATTGGAAAGGTTTTCTTGAGTTTAAACATGAAAGAGGTGAGTTTAATACACTTAATATCTAAACCCAATCAAAATAAAATAATAAAAACATACGTTGTACATTTATGCTGGTACTGACACAAGAATTTCACATACGCAAATTAATTACAGAGTGAGAAGTAAAATCTTGGCAGGATTAGAGTCCAGAATAAATCAAAACATAATATGCAGTCAGTGAGGTTTGATAATTCCCTGATCTTCTGGCTGAAGTTGTACTCTTGAACTCTTTGGCTAGTCGAAGTGCCCATTGTGGCTGATCCACATGGCTCATGATTTTCTTGTAGGCAGACTGGTAGGTGGCCTTTTTCCCCTGGTGCCTCAGTCTGTAGCAATCTGTAGGTTTGGAGGGTTCACAGTCGGAGATTGTTTTCAAACTTGTGATGTCATCTGGAGAGAGACAGAAAGAGAACGGGGCTTGGGGCTGGGGGCGGTGGTGTGGTGGTGGTGGTGCTATGGGACGGGGGAAGGAGACCACCCTTCTGCTTCTGCCAGTTTGAATCACTGTCTTGTCTGTCTTTGTCCAGGGGAAACTCCCAGCTTTCATAGAGATGGTCAGACGGTCGCATGGCTGCCTCAATATATTTTCTGGAGCCTTCCAATGAGATTCAAGGTGAGGAATTTCCATCTCCCAAGGGCCCAGGATGCCATTATTTACACTTGGAGTAGTTTACACCAACAAAGTCAGTGTGTCAGGATGTCCTTGAATTCCATGCCAATGAACGCAACCTTAACAAATTCAGTCTCAAGAGCAAGCCATTATTTTGGGTCCAGGCTTATCAGCCATGTGTCTCCTGTTGGAGACGTTGGAATGTGAAAAGGTGCTTCAGGTACAAATTGCAGTGGCCATCTTGGCTGCCAGTTTTTTTTTAAACTTTAATGTAAGTTTCCAACTGATGAATTAAAATTCCTCATTGGCATATCGTCTTTCCTTGACACGAATAACACCTCTATAATATCTGCCTCAGCCTACCAGCTGCGTGAACCCTCATCGTGACTTTGTTAAATCCACACTTGACTCTTCCAATTCTATCCTGGCCACTCCACAGATATAAATCTCCATAAACCACAGCCCATCCAAAACTTTGCTGCCTATATCTAACTCACACCAAATACCGATCACACGTCACCCCTGTGCTCACTGATCAACAGTGGCTCTTGGTCTAGCAGCACCTTAATTTAATATTCTCAGCCTTGTGTATGAATTCCTCCGTGTCCTAACCTGTCCAATTAATCCCATTCCCCTGACCATTACCCATATTCTTGTAAATCTTATGCCTTTGAGTCTGCTACCAATTCCCTTTATAAAGTGAATTGCTTTCCCTCGCTACCTCCGCCAGCTGTGGTTTTCATGCTGCGGTCCCACCGGTGCCATCGTTACAGAAACCTGGATCCATAAAATGATGTGAACTGCACAGCTGGTCACTTTTAGATTGGTCAGCACAGTACCCCATGTTGGGCAGGGATCTAGCCTGGGTTCCATGTGTGTGTTGTTAGTGTGAGGAGGGGTTTGCAGTGATGTCAATTTTGGCAGCATTGATGTAGGATTTTGAAACTTTGTATGTGCATATCCACTGACCACCTGTGTAAGTCACTCTCAGCTGAGCATACATTCATCAGCATGAGGAACCCCCCACCCCCACCTCCATCCCCCAAAGTTTTTTCAAAGGATCAGGCATCCAACTTACAGGTGAGGGCCTTTTGACTTACTTCTGCTGTTGTATAATTAGTGGAGGTTCTGTGGATGGTTTTCTGGAGGTTGTGTTGTGAGCTGCTGCAGACATTCAGGGAGGACAGAGGATTTGGTGACCCAACTCTGGACGAGGTATGGGGACTGTAGTGACAGTGTCTCTGGGTCTGTAACATGACCAACATATGGAGCAAAGGCTGCAGAGAGGGGAAACTCTGTGAAGTGGGAGGAGGAGGGGGCTCTGCCCGACCAACCCGGTTTTCCCAAGAGCATTTTTCCTACCTACACCTAACCCAGGAGCAGTGTGTGAGGTGACTCTGATTCAATAAGGAGGTGGTCACAGAACTGTATCGCCTCCTGTAACACGACCTGGAGCCTCACACCAGGGTGATGACGGAGCTGTCAGTGGCCATTAATGTCACAGTTTCATTGATCTTCACTGCATCCGGATTGCTCCCCAGGCAGGAGTGGGCGGCATATCCAACAGAGTCACAGAGAGTCATAGAGTCATTTACGAAATAGGAGGGGGCCATTCTGCCGCTCCGTGCCAGTTCCTTTGGAACAATCCAGTCAGTCCCATTCCCCCATTCCATCCCCGTTTCCCTGCAAGTTCATTTCTTTCAGGTGTCCATCCTGTTTCCTTTTGAAATCATTGATTGTCTCGTCTTCCACCTCCCTCATGGACAGTGAGTTCCAGCTCATTACCATCCACTGTGTAGAAAAGTTCTTCCTCATATTCCCCCTGCATCACTTACCCAAAACCTTCCATCAGTGTCCCCGAGTCCGTGTTTCATCAGTTAATGGGAACAGTTTTTCCTTGTCTATCTTATCTAAACCTATCATAAGTTTGTATACTTCTATCAAATCTCTCTCAATCTTCTTTACTCCAGGAACAGCAACTCCATCTTCTCCAAACTAACCTTGTAACTAAAAAACCCCAAATCCCTGGAAGCATTCTAGTAGAATCATACAATCAGAGAAAGTTAAGGCACAGAAAGCAGCCACTTGGCCCATCTTGTCTGCGCAGCCAGAAAATGATCCACCTATTCTAACCCCACCTTCCAGCATTTGGTGCGTGGACCATCAGATTACAGCACTTCCGGTGCATATCCAGATTCTGTTTGAATGAGTTGAGGGTTTCTGCGTCAACTACCCTTTCAGGCAGGGAATTCCAGACCACCACCACCCTCATCTCCCATCTGATCTTTCTACCAATCACGTTAACTCTATTCCCCCTATTCGATGCTATGGTGAATAGACTCTTCACCTCCACTCTATCCAGACCCGTTACAATTTTGTACATTTCAATCAGATCTCCCCTCAGCCTTCTCTGTTCCAAGGGGAACAACCCCAGTCTATCCCATCTTGCTTCATAGCTGCATTTTTCTATTCTTGGCAACATCCTCGTAAATCTCCTCTGTACCCTCTCCAGCACAATTACATCCTTTCTGTAATGAGGAGACCAGATCTGTACAAAGCACTCAAGTTGTGGCCTAATCAATGAGTTATACAGTTCCAGCATAACCTCCCTGTTCTTGTATTATGTACCTGGGCTAATAATGGAAAGGTTTCCATATGCCTTCTTAACCACCTTATCGACCTCTCCTGCTACATTCAGGGATGTGTGGACCTTCAATCCATGGTCCCTCACTTTCTCTACACTTCTCAGTATTTTGCCATTGTTCCTGTATTCCTTGTTTGACCTCCACAAATGCATCACCTCATATTTCTCCAAGTTGAATTACATTTGCCACGTTTCTGCCCATCTGACCAGGCCATCAGTCTATTTCTGTAGTCTACAGCTATCCTCCTCGCTATCTACCACACGGCCAATCTTCGTGTCGTCTGCAAACATCTTGATCATGCCCCCTACATTTACGTCCAAATCGTTAACTTATACCACAAAAAGGAGGGATCCCAGTACTGAGCCCTGAGGAATGCCACTGGAAACAACCTTCTCGTCGCTAAAACAGCGTCAACAATTACCCTTTCTTTCTTGCCACTGAGCCAATCTAGTCTCCACCTTGCTGCATTTCCCTGGATCCGATGGGATTTTATTTTTTGAACTAGTCTGCCATGTAGGACCTTGTCAAAAGCCTTGCTAACACCCAAGTAGACCATATCAACCGCACTACCCTCATTTATCTTCCTTGTTACTTCTTCAAAAAATTCGATTAAGTTGGTGAAAAAAAATCTTCCCTAAACAAAGCCATACTGACTATCCTAAAATAAGTAGAGGTGGTGAGTACAGAAGAAGGCAAGTTATGCCGAACCTTCATAAAGCTCTGGTTAGGCCCCAACTGGAGGACTGCATCCAGTTCCGTTCACCACAGTTTAGGAAGGATGTGAGGGTCCTTGACATGGTGTAGAGGAGATTTACCAGAATGGTTCCAGGGATGGAGGATTTTAGCTATAAAGTTAATCTGGAAAAGCTGGGATTGTTTTCCTTGGAGTAAAGGAGATTGAGGGGAGATTTGATAGAGGTATACAAGATGATGATATGTTTGGATAAGGTAGACAGGAAAAGATGTTACCATTAGTTAATGGTACAAGGACTAGAGTTAAGGTTATGGGCAAGAGATACTGGGGGATGTGAGGAACAATCCTTTTACAGAGCGAATGGGAATGGCCTGGAAATCACTGCCTACGAGGGTGGTGGACGCAGAGATGGTGAATGATTTCAAAAGGATATTGGATGAACACTTGAGGGAAATCGACTTGCAGGAATATGGAGACAGAGCTGGGGAATGATACTGACTGTATTTATCTGGAAAGAGCTGGCATGGTCTCGATTGGCCGAATGGCCTCATTCTCTGCTGAAATGACTGTGACTCTACGACTCTCTGACAGGGAATACTATTACTACTGCTTTCCTATATTGTGAAAGTTTATAATGCACTGGGCAGTATCAGCCTGTTGAACCCCGTGATGTAAGTGAAATGTTTGATGTCCCAGAACGTGGTTAACAAATGTCCTTCACAAACAGAGTAAATCAGTTCATCCTCACTCAACATTCTGGAGTCATTCAAAATGGGGAGTAGTTTCGCCTGGTATTCTCTACATAGGACAGCAGTCAGGCTTTTCACTGTGTCCCTCACCTCCAGATGGAACGTCTTGTCAGGGTTAGGCGAGATCATACACGTTGCCTGGGCGACAGCTTTCTTCAATTGTGTTACTGTTTCCGTGCTGTCTTCAGTCCAACTGGTTAAACCTGGTCATCATCAGCATTAGGTAGTTCATAAAGAGGACCCACAGTCTCTGGAAATCGAGGGATGAGGGTCCACAGTTACCCCACTAGCTTGAGGATAGGACACAGAACAGTCTTTGAGGCCGACAGGGGTAGACACTGGATGGGGGTCTGCTGATACCCCACCAAATTGAGGATAGGGCTCAGGGCAGTCTTTGAGGCGGACAGGGACAGACACTGGATGGGAGTCTGCTGATACCTCACCAGCTTGAGGATAGGACACAGAGCAGTCTTTGAGGTGGTCAGGGGTAGACACTGGATGGGGGTCTGCTGATACCCCACTAGCTTGAGGATAGGGCACAGGGCAGTCTTTGAGGCGGACAGGGACATACACTGGATGGGGGTCTGCTGATACCCCACCAGCTTGAGGATAGGACACAGAGCAGTCTTTGAGGCGGACAGGGGTAGACAATGGATGAGGGACTGCTGATAACCCACCAGCTTGAGGATAAGACATAGAGCAGTCTTTGAGGCGGACAGGGGTAGACACTGGATGGGGGTCTGCTGATACTCCACCAGCTTGAGGATAGGACACTGGGCAGTCTTTGAGGTAGACAGGGGTAGATACTGGATTGAGGTCTGCTGATACCCCACCAGCTTGAGGATAGAGCACAGGGCACTCTCTGAGGAGGACAGGGGTAGACACTGGAGGGGGGTCTGCTGACACCCCACCAGCTTGAGGATAGGACACAGGGAAGTCTTTGAGGTGGAAAGGGGTAGACACTGGATGCGGGTCCGCTGATACCACACCAGCCTGAGGATAGGACCCAGGGCAGTCTTTGAGGTGGACAGGGGTAGACAATGGATGAGGGTCCGCTGATACCCCACCAGCCTGAGGAGAGGACACAGAGCACTCTTTGAGGTGAACAGGGGTAGACGCTGGATGGTCTCGATCTGGTGTTGGTCTGGGCTGATGCTGGATGATCCAATATGGACACCTAGAAACGTGACACGATCTTGCACCAGCTGGGCCTTACGTGGATGGTCTTTTAGTACAGCTCCCAAAGTAGCTGCAGCAGTTCCAGTAAAAGGGTTAAATGTGTGGACACGGTCTGTGGGAATGAGGAGGAGATCATCAATTTATTTCAGCAAGCAGGAAGACTGTGAAAAGTTCATAAGGTCCCTGACCATATGTTTGTGGAAAATAGTGGGCTAATTGTGGAATCCCTTGTGGCAGACATGTCCAAGGGTATCTTTGGTCTTCAGAAGTGAATGTGAATTTCAATTGTTTCCCCAGTTTTACTTGGATACTCCAATAACCATTAGAGATATCCATGGTGGTGAAGTCAACCCTGCCACTGGAAATCCGGGAGAGTAGGGTGGGTGTCTCTCAGACAACCGGGATCACACAGAGCTGACTGAGTTGAGTCTGTGATAGTCACCAGTCAGTCTCCAGCTACCATCCCGTTTTCTAACTGGCCAAATGGGGCAGTTAGCAGTGAATGTGTCTTTGTGAACGACACCCTGGTATAACAATGACCTGATAGTGTCTGGAATATATGATATAATCTCAGTTCGGTAAGAATACTGCTTCATGGAGCATGCAATGGTCAGTTAATTACTTCAGGTTTGCTCATGTTTCCACAGTCATCTTTATGGTTGTGTATACGCTCAGCACCGACTCGAGAATCGCCTGTAGCTCAGGACCATCAGAGGTGGCTGGTACCCACTCTTCTGATATTTTAATCAGGAATATTGAGGGTGCAATGGACACCAGAGTCGGGTATGTTTTAATGTTCCAAAATATACAAATATAGGGATAATCAATTACTGCTGATAACCTTTGAACACATTACTGCCCAGTAGTCCCTATCCATTATGGAGGATCATATAAAAGGGAGTCACGACTTTGAAATAAACTCTGTTCCCTCTCCTACACCACTACAAGATCTGATCTAGGGTCACAGATTAACCAAAAGGAGGTCGAAGGGTCACAAGCAGTTTATTGCAGGGAAACTATTGGAAAATATTCGGAGGGACCGGATTAATCTCCACGTGGAGAGGCTGGGATTAATCAGGGATTGTCAGTATGGCTTTGCCAGGGGGAGATCGTGTCTAACTAACTTGATTGAATTTTTGCCAGGCATTGACTGGATGTGTAGATGAGGGTAAAGTAGTTGGTGTAGTCTACATTGACTTCTGTAAGACTTTTGATAGGGTTTTACATGTCAGATTGGTTAAGAAGCGAAGCGCCCATGGGATCCAGGGCAATTTGGTAAATTGGATCCAAAATTGGCTGATTGGTCGCAGGCAGAGTGTGAGAGTCAAGGGTTGTTTTTGTGAGTGGAAGCCTGTGACCAGTGGTGTACCACAGGGATCGGTGCTGGGACCCTTGCTGTTTGTAGTGTACATTAATGATTTAGTCGTGAATATAGGAGGTATGACCAGTAAGTTCGCCGCTGACACGAAAATCTTTGGTGTTGTAAATAGTGAGGAGGAGAGCGTTAGATTACATGTCAATATAGATGGGCTCGTAAGATGGGCAGAGCAGCGGGAAATGGAATTTTATCCTGAGAAGTGGGAGGTGATGCATTTTGGGAGGACTAACAAGGCAAGGAAATATACAGTGGATGGTACGACCCGAGGAAGTGCAGAGGGTCAGAGGGACCGTGGTGCACTCGTCCATAGATGACTGAAGGCAGCAGCACAGGTAGACAATGTGGTTCGGAAGGCATGTGGGACACTTGCCTTTATTAGCTGAGGCATAGAATATAAGAGCAGGGTGGTTATGATGGAGCTGTATAAATCGCTAGTTAGGCCAAAGCTGGTGTACTGTGTCCAGTTCTGGTCACCACACTACAGGAAGGATGTGATAGCACTGGAGGCGGAGCAAAATAGATTCACCAGGATGTTCCCTGGGCTGGAGAATTTCAGCTGTGAAGAGCGACAGAAAAGTCTAGGGTTGTTTCCGTTAGAGCAGAGAAGGAGAGGGGTCATGATTGAGTTATGCAAAATTATGAGGGGCATTGATAGGTTAGATAGGAATAATCATTTTCACTTAGCAGAGGAGTCAATAACCAGGGGCATAGATTTAAGTTAAGGGGCAGAAGGTTTAGAGGGGATTTGAGGAAAATAATTTTGAGCCAGAGGGTGGTTGGAATCTGGAACACACTGCCTGAAGGGGTAGGAGAGGCAGGTACACTCACAACATTTCAGAAGTATTTAGATGAGCACTTGAAACGCCAGAGCAAACAAGGCTACAAGCCAAGTGCTGGAAATTGGGATTGGAATAGTTATGTGCTTGATGGCTGGCACAGACACAGTGAGCCAAAGGTCATGTTTCTGTGCTGTATATCTCCTTGACTCTATTGAGGACTGACAGTTCAAATACCGCACAACATCAGAATCGACATAGTGGACATATGACCTGTGGCAGGTGAGAATGGCTTTCTGGCTATGGATCAGATGTTAGAAGCTATTATTAAAGACGTTATAGTAGGGCAGGTAGAAACAATCAAGGTGATCAGGCAGAGTCAAAATGGTTTTGTGAAAGGGAAATCATGTTTAACCAATGTATTGGAGTTCTTTGAAGAAGTAACATGTGCTGTGGGTAAAGGGGAACTGGTAGATGTTCTGTACTTAGATTTCCAGAAGGTATTTGACAACGTCCCACATCAAACGTCATTGTGGAAAATAAAAGTTCGTGGTGTAGGGGTAACATATAGGCATGGATGGAAGATTGGTGAACTGACAGGAAACAGCGCAGGCATAAATTAGTCATTTTTATGGCTGGCAAGATGTAACGTGTGGTGTGCCAGAGGGGTCAGTGCTGGGGACTCAACTTTTTACAATTTATATAAATGATTTTGATGAGTGGACCGAAGGTATGCTTGCTAAATTTGCTAATGACTCCAAGATAGTTAAGAAGGTAAATTCTGAAAAGGAGATAAGGACGCTACAAATGGATATAGATAGGTTAAGTGAGTGGTCAAAGATCTAGCAAATGGAGTATTATGTGGGAAAAGGTGAAATTGTCCATTTTGGCTTGAAGGTTTGACTGTTACCTCAAGACTTGACTATTCTAACACACTCCTGACCTGTCTCCCACATTCTACTCTCTGTAACCTTGTGGTTATCCAAAACTCTGCTGCCATCTTCTAATTTACACAAGATTCTGTTCACCCAACATCCCTGTGCTCACTGACCTACTTGGCTCTTGGTCCAGTAACACCTCAATTTTAATATTCTCACTTGTATGATCAAATCCCTCCACGGCCTCAGCCCTCTGATTATCCCAATTCGCTGTCCATTTCCAATATTCCTGAAACTTGTGCATCTTAAAGTATTTTTCTAATTCCATTTTAAAGTGAGTTCCTTCCCGCTGTCTCTCTCCCTGACCACACATTACATCTCTCCAGCTCCACTGGTGCTGTGGAAGTTTGGATCCATAAAATGGTGTGAGCTGCACTGCTGGTCACATCCAGCACATTGTGCAGGGCACTCAGGCTGGCCAGGGTCCCAATGTGGGTGCAACGTCTGTGTGTCTGCAGTGTGAGGAGGGGTCTGAATATGGTGTCAATCAGCCATTCCGGCAGCTTTAATGTACGTCTTTGAAAATTGGTCTGTGCATGTCTACTGACCGCCTGTGTTAGTCACTCTCAGCTGAACAAGCATTCAACAGCACAAGAACCCCCTCCAGTGTTATTTAAAAGGACCAGGCATCCAACTTATGGGTGAGGGACGTTTGACTTACTTCTGCTATTGTAATGTCAGTGGAGGTGTTGTGGATGATTTTCTGGGGGTTGTGTTGTGAGCTGCTGCAGGCATTTAGGGAGGACAGAGGATTTGATGACCCAACTATGGACGAGGTACGGGGACTGTAGTTACAGTGTCTCTGGGTTTGCAACATGACCAACAAATGGAGCAGAGGCTGCAGAGAGGGTAATATCTGCAAAGAGGGAGGAGGAGGGGGCTCTGCCCTACCAATCCCGGGTTTTCCTAGAGTAAAAAGAGCAGTGGGCCTAATACAGAGCCCTGTGGAGCACCACTGTCTGCTCCCATCGAATCTGAACAACGACCTTCCACCACTTCTCTCTGTTTACTGTTCCTTAGCCAATTTTCTCTCCATACTGTCACTGTCCCTTTAATCCATTGGGTTCAGTTTTCCTAACCTGTCTATTGAATGTCACTTGATCAAGCACCTTTTGAAAGTTCATCTATATAACTTCAATCACACCACCCTCATCAACACACTCCATTTTTTTTTATCAAAGAACTCCATCAAGTTTACCTCAGCACCACCTCTCTCCACTTCTCCACTGTTGTTACATTATCAGACTGCTTATCCGACATCCAGCACTGGATGAGCAGAAATGTACTCCAATTAAATACTGGGAATACTGAAGCCATTGTTTTCACTCCACACTCCAACTCTGTCTCCTTGCTATTGATTCCATCCCTCTCTGAGATTCAGAAAGTCTGTTTGCAATCTTGGTGTCACATTTGACTACAAAATGAGCTTATAACATAATATTTATTCTGTCACTGCGACCGCCTATTTCTCCCGAAGTATCAGCACCCGACTTCACCTCTGTCTCAGCCCATCTGCTGCTGAAACTCATTCATGCCTTCATTTCCCCTAGAAATGACTATTCCAACTCAGTCCTGTCTGGTCTCCCGCATGCTACTCTCTGTTAACTTGAGGTCCTCCAGAACTCTGCTGCCCATGTCCTAAATCGCGTCAAATCACGTTCACATATCACTGACCGACGTTGACTCCTGATCAAGTAATCTCTTTATTTAAATTCTCCACCTTGTTTTCCCTCCATGACCTCAACCCCCATCCTGTATCTGTAATATCCAGCCGCACACCCCTTCAACATATCTGTGCTCCTCGAATTCAGGCCTCTTCTGCGTCCCTCCTTACTGCTGTTGTTATTCCTGGTGAATCTCGGTCTCCAGCTATTAGCTCTACAACCATTGCTAACGGTATTATAGTTCTTGTAATTTACTCTCAACTTTCCTGCTGTTACTGCCCCTGGTAAATCTATATTTCCACATATAAGTTCTGTAAACCCTGGTTCACTGAAATACAGTTCAAGTAATTTAGTTTTTTTCGAAGAATGAAGCCAGTGTCATTGGTCTCCATCAGAAATTCAGTCCCCTATCTGTGAACACATACCCCTCCCTGCCCAATGTCTGAGGCGGAACCAGACAGTTTGCAACCACTGTGTTCTATTTAAACCTGAGCTGAGTTAATCTCCATTTTCTCTCCGTCACAAACCCTGCCTACTCCACCTCTGCCTCGGCCCATCTGCTGCATAAACCCTTATCTGTGCCTTTGTTAAATCCACACTTGACTATTCAAATTCTATCCTGGTCATCCTCCCAGTTATAAACCTCCATAAACTACCGCCCATCCAGAACTCTGCTTCCTGTTTCCGAACTCACACTAAATCCCGGTTATCCATCACCCCTGTGTTCACCGATCTAGAATAGCTCCCAGTCTGGCAGCACATTAATTTTAGTATTCTCATTCTAGTGTTAGAATCCCTCCATGGCCTCTTTTCTCCAACTTTTCTCCCGCCCGAAAAGCACTTCTCTCTATCTCCTGTCACTCAACCAATTTAGTTTACAACCTCTGTGTTCTAGATAGACCTGAGCTGATTTCATCTCCATATTCTCTCCATCACCAACCATGCCTAATACCACCTCAGTAACATCACCCGTCTCCACCACTGCCTCAGCCCATTTGCAGCATAAACCCTCATCTTTGCCTTTGTTAAATTCACACTTGAATATTCCAATTTTCCAATTCTATCCTGGTCACCCTCCCACTTATAAACCTCCATAAACCACAGCCCATCCACAACTCTGCTGCCTGTATCCTAACTCACACCAAATCACGATCACCCATCACCCCTGTGCTCACTGATCTACATTGTCTCCTGGTCTGGCAGCGACTTAATTTTAATATTCTTATTCTTGTGTTTGAACTTCCTCCATGGCCCCACCCCTCCAATTCCCCTACATATTCCTATATTCCTGCCAATCTTTTGCCATTAAGGTTTTTCTTCATTTTCTCTTTTAAAGTAACTGTTTGAAAAGGCACTGTTTGAAAATTAGGGATCGCAATTTTAGGGCAGAGATGAGGAGATTTTTTTTCTCTCAGAGTGTTGCGTGACTTTGAAACACTCTGCCTCTGAAGGTGGCGGAGGCGGCGGCATTGCATATTTTTAAGGTAGAGGTAGATAGATAATTGTTAGGCAGGGATATCAAATGTTATCGGGAGTAAATGGGAGTGTGGAATTCGAGACAGAAACAGATCAACCATGATCATATTAAATGGTGGAGCAGGCTCGACGGGCTGAATGGCCTACTTCAGCTCCTAATTCATATGGTCGTATGGTCTTCCTCTCTGTATCTACTCCTGGCAATGATTTTCAGCTCTTCAGCGGCATTGGGCCCAATGATCCATAAAAGCTGAGATCCATAAAATGGTACGAGCTGAACTGCTGGTCACTTCCAGTGCTCAATGCTGCACACGGCTCTAGCCCCGGTTCTCCAAGCATGTGCTCGTAGTGTGAGGAGGGATTTGAATGGAACATCAATCAGCCATTCCAGCAACTTTGATGCACGTCATTGAAACTTGGTCTGTGTATGTCCACTGACCGCATGTGTTACTCATTCGCAGCTGAACATACATTCAGCAGCACGAGTAACCCTATCTCGTGTTATTTAAAAGGACCAGGCATCTAACTTACATGTGAAGGGCTTTTGACTTACTCCTGCCATTGTAAAGTTAGCGGAGGTTCTGTGGATGGTTTTCTGGAGGTTGTGTTGTGAGCTGCTGCAGACATTCAGGGAGCAGAGAGGATTTGGTGGCCCAATTCTGAACGAGGTATGGCAACTAGAGTTACAATGTCTCTGGGTGTGTAACATGACCAACAAGTGGAGCAGAGGCTGCAGAGAGGGGAAGCTCTGCAAAGAGGGATGAGGAGGGGGCTCTGCCCTACCCACCCCGGGTTATCCAAGAGCACTTTTCCTACCGACACGCAACCCAGGAGGTAACTCTGATTCAATAAGGAGGTGGTCACAGAGCTGTGTCACCTCCTGTAGCACGACCTGGAGCCTCACGCCAGGGTTATGACAGAGCTGTCAGTGGCTGTTTAGGTCAGAGTTTCATTGAACTTCCATGTATCTGGATCTTTCCAGGCAGGAGCAGGATACATCTCCTACATAGAGTCATACAGAGTGATAGAATCATTTACGGCACAGAATGAGGCCATTTGTCCCATCATGCCCATGCTGGCTCTCCATGAAACAATCCAGTCAGTCCCATTGCCCAGCTCAATCCCTGCAATTTTGCAACCGAACCTTGTATCTAACATCCGCCATCCCTGGAACCATCCTGTTATATCTCCTCTGCACCATTTCAAAGACCTTCACAATCTTTCGGAAGTGTGGTGGCCAGCTGAGACCTAAGCAGAAATTTCAAAACGTTCATCATAACTTCTCTGCTTTTGTATTCAATGCCTCTATTTTTTAAATGTACAAACATATGTGTTTCACTAACCAATCTCTCAATATGCCCTGTTACCTTTAAATATCGATGCCCCCACAGATCTCTCTGTTCCTGTACGTTGTTTATAACTGTGCTATTAAGTCTATATTGCCTTCCTATCCTTTCTGTCAAAATGCATCACCTCACACTTGTCTCACACTTCTATCTGCCACTTGTCTGCCCATTCTACTCACTATCTATGTCCTGTTTCAGGTGGTTCTGAACATCCTCACTGTTTGTCACAGCTCCAAGTTTGGTATCAGAGACAGATTTTGAAATTCTACTCCGCATTCCAAGATCCAAGTCATTTATGCACAGCAAAATAAGACAGTGGCCCTTGCACCAACCCTGGGGGAACATCTACTGTCTCACATCCTCCTGTCTGAAAAACAAGCCATTTAATATGACGCACTGTTTTCTGTACATTATCCATCTTTTTTATTCTATTGGACACTGACCCTTCCATTCCATGAGACTCAATGTTGGTAATTAACCTTTTATGTGGTATTTTATCAAACACATTCTTCAAACCAATATAGACAACATCCTTCACATTCCCTTCATCAACCTTCTCTGTTACATCATTAAACAATTCAATTATATTTGTCAAACATGACTTTCCTTTTGTAAATCTATGTTGGCTATCCTGAATTAACTCAAACTTCTCAAAATGCCTGCTGTTTTATCCCTGATTATTGTTCTAAACCCTTTCCCACCACTGATTTTGGACTAACTGGCCTGTAGTTGTGAGGACTGTGTGTTGTCCATTGATATATCTGCTGTGTGACGGAGGCCATCTATGTCGGGTGAGGTGAATAATACTGTCTGCTCCCTTAGCACGGAGAAGTAGGATGAGAGATCCCGCGGCTTTGTCAGAATAGCGGCATTCCTGATGATGTACGTGGTTCTGCGGGGCCCCCATGTCAACGGGTAGAAGTATAGGAACTGAAAGAACTCTCACTCCATTAATGTACAGTTGGTGTGTGAGCATGCCCAGTACATCATGTTGGTGAATGTCCACTATCCTGGCAGCAGCCACCATACCTTCATTCTGAGGCAGTCAGACATTCCCATGACCGTCAGGACTCTTTGGAGAAAAAATATATGGCTCCTCGGAGACAATGCCTACCCAATCATTACATGACAACGGCACCAGGAATCTGGAGACCACCTCAGGAGGAGGAGGAGGAAGGGAGGATATTTCCTTGATGGCTTCGACCCGGACAGGCTGTTGGAGAGTGTCGACAAAGATACCTGTTCCCACAAGACAACTTCCCTTTCCCACCATGGATCCCCCATTCTCCACCATTACACCCATCTGAGAGACCCCATCACAGTGTCCCCTTGGTCACCATCCTGCAATAAATAAACACCAACAAAAACCTTTTCATGAACCTATTTATCCAACAACACATCCAATTATAAAAACAAACTGAACTATTCATCCTTGTGTATTCCCTTAGTGCCTGTCTTGAGGGTTCCCTCGACTTGCCTAGTGCTCCTACACCGTGTTTTCCCAGTGACTGAAGCATGGCTGGTGGAAAGCTGCTGACTGTCACTGGGGGAGACTGCAGATGGCCTTGCAGGACGTCCTCGATCAGCTCTGGGATTTGCGGGCTCGGACTCAGACTGCACCACCTCGTCATGTGCAATCGCAGCCTGGGCTGGTTGATGGGTAACAGCAAAGACAGTGGTGGCGTGACAGTGAAGGGAGAACAAATACTGTCATCCTGAGAGAGGACATCGAGTTCATACTCAACGGAGACACTGTCACTGGCACGGGGCGACACCTCAGCAATCCTAGAAATCTATTGGATCACAGATTGCTGGACTGCTGTGAGAGCCTGCAAACCCCTTTGAACACTGAAATCCACATCCATGATGACAGCAGTCTGATCCTGCATGGCAGCAAGCATGGATCTCATGACCTCAGTCTGAGCTTCCACAGCAGCACTGAGACGTTGTGTGTCTGCCGTCTGTGCAGTGGAAGCTGAGATAATGGTATCAGACACTGAATCACGGTTGGGTCCGCTACTGCTGTCATGGAGTTAGTGACGACTTCTCTAGGGGGAAGAATGGGCTTCAAGCCCTCTGCAATGTCCTGTGCCATGTTGGTGCTGGACTCCTCCATGTTCCTTGACAGTGACAACAGACTGTCTGACAGGCCTGTCAATGGACAAAGTATCTTAGTGTACATGTCCATCAGCATTCTCCTGTATGCTGTTCCAGAAATGTTCACATCTGAGTCCTGTGTATGATAACTCGTTTGTGACCTCGCCCTCTGGTGAGCAGACACATGAACTATCCTTTTCCCCTGGCTTGGCTGCAGCTCACTCATGCTCGGTGACTCACCACGTGCAGATTCCGAATCTATATCTGCCTCTAAGATACAGACATGTAAGTATTTGATCTGGTGACTGTGCTTATCAGACCAAGTGATAGGGTTTCACTACCAGTGCTGTGCTGCTGCTCTCCCTTTCTGTCTCCTGGAGCTGCTGTGACTGGGAAGCTCGCAGTTTTGGATTATCATTGTTTCATTTATTTATTTTATTAAGAGATACATCACTGAAAGAGGCCCTTCGGCCCACCCAGTCTGTGCCGACCAACAAACGCCCGTTTATACTAACCCTACATTAATTCCATATTCCCTACCACCTACCTTCACTAGGGGCAATTTACAATGGCCAATTTATCTATCACCTGCAAGTTTTTGGCTCTGGGAGGAAACCGTAGCATCCGACGTAAACCCACGCGGTCACAATGAGAACTTGCAAACTCCGCACAGGCAGTACCCAGAGTAGAACCCGGGTCCCTGGAGATATCGGGCTGCAGTGCTAACCACTGCGCCGCTGAGCCGCCCAGAAAAGTATTGGAACGTATAAAAGCAGAAAGGGGGAGTTGGTGTGAGGGATTAGGGGTGGGATTGACAGAAAAAGGTTCATGGTCCCACCATCTGCAGCTTGTACATCATCCCAGACATCAGGATGAGGGGAAGCTGGGAGTTACGAAGGGACATAAGGCAGGAACACAGCAACATCCCGAATACTCTCGGTGATTCTGGATGCTACGGACTCTGTCACAGCCGCTCGCATGATGTGGAGTACCATCTCCTACCTCAGGCTCGGGGGATGAAGCCTGGCCCCCGTCGGTTCACTGCTGCTCCCTCTGATTATGGGTCACCTAGTCCTGTAAGAGAGAGAGCAGAATGTCAGTGATTGTGTTGCAATGTGTTTGGGTGATGTGCCTGCCATAGCTGTATAGCTGGAGGTAAGCGGAGGCAGTGAGAGGTGGGTGTGAAGCTGGTATCAGTGCAAGGTGTGTGAGGGTGAGGGGGAGTATGTGAATTTTAGGTATGAGTCCTGAGTGTTAGGGACTGCTCATGTGTGAGTGATGGGGGTGTGGTACATTAAGCAGTGTGAGAGATTGGTGGTGTTGGGGGGAGGAGATGCCATGTGGCGATGAATTCAATGACATTGACCACCCGTGTGAGCTCATTAAACTTCTTCTGGCTCTGTTGCCAGTTCCTCGGGGCCAGACATCTTGCATTGACCTCCCTGGCCGCCTGCTCCCATTCCCTTCGGCGGACGTTCCTTAAGGGGCTCCACCCCACCCCACAGAAACATGGGCTCTCTTCTCCTGTCACGCTCCATGACTAAGGCCTCTAGCACCACATCCGTGAACCGCAGAGCCCTCTCTCTGTCCTAGTATTCCAGTTACCTTGTCTCCAATTGCAGCATTCACATTCAGCAGCATCAGACTCCTGTGATTCAGTGCAGCTTCCCCTTAAGAGGGACAGACTGCCTTTAAAAGCTGAATGCTTGCTGAAAGACGAGCTGCTCTCACACACAGTTAGGTCCCTGTTCAGCGTGCAGACAGACAGTAGCTCGGGTCACCATGGGCGAGACCGTAGAATTCATGGAAATGAGGAGACAGCAGGAGCTTTGTGTGTTACCTACCTCAACAGGAACGGACAAAGGCAGATCATGATCCCTCTGCCCAAGAAGCGATGAAAAACTGATTTTATCGTTCTTGTTATTTCCCTTTCCATCTTTCACATTTGCTCTCTCTCGCTCGCTCTTCACTTTCTGCCTCTTGCTCACAGAATCCGAGATTGATGCAGCACAGAAGGAGGTCTGTCGGCCCATTGTGTCAGTGCTGTCTCTTTGAAAGAGCTATCTAATTAGTTCCACGCCCCCCTCCCCTTTCCCCAGACTCCTGCGTGCTTTCTCCTTTTCAGGTATTTGTTAAATTCCCTTTTGAAAGATATTATTGAATCTGCTTCCACCATGTTTTCAGGCAGTGAATTCTAGATTCCAACAACTCGCTGTGGAAGAAAATTCTCCTCATTTCCCCTTTGCTTCTTTGTCAATTACCTTCAATCTGTATCTTCTTAATACTGAACTTTCTGACACTGGAAACAGTTTCACATTAATTACCCTATCAAAACCCTTCCTGATTTTGAATTTTATATCAAATCACCTCTTTCCCTTTACTGCTTTAAAGAGAACAATCCCAGTTTTCCCAATCTCTCCATGTAACTGAATTCCCAGATCCCTGGTACCATTCTGGTAAATCACCTCTGTATCTTCACTTAGTCCTTGACATCCTTACCAAAGTGTGGTGATCAGAACTGGACACAATTCTCCATCTGGGACCTAACCAATGATGTATAAAAATCAGCATTTCCTCCTGAGTTTTATTACTCTGTGCCTCTCTCTCTAACACCAAGGACACTACATGTTACCTTCAATGATCTGTGTGTGTACACCCCAGGGCTCTATAATCCTGCACCAACTTTATAATGGTTCCATTTAGTTTATATTGTTTCTCCACATATTTCCTACCCAAATGTCTCACTTCACACTTCACTGTGTTAAATTACATCTGGCATGTTCCTGTCCATTTCACCAGTCAGTCTTTGTCCTCCTGAAGTCTGTTACCATCCTTCTCACAGATTATTAACATTTCTGACTTTCCTGCCATCTGAAAACTTTGACATTATCCTCTCTGTACACAAGCCCATTGCATTAACATACAGCAACAGTGATCCCAACAGTATGCCTGGGGAACCCCACTGTGTAATTCCCTCCAGACTGAACAATAACCATTCTCCACTACTCTCTGCTTTCTGTCACTGAGACAATTTCCTGCATGCTGGCATTGAAAATAAAAGAGCAGTCGCCCATTTATGTAGCGCGTTTCATGACCACTGCATGTCCCAAAGTGACTTACAATTAATAAGTACTTCTTAACGTTTAGTCAGTCTTATAATGTAGGAAACAGGGCAGCCAATTTCTACACAGCAAGATCCCACAAGTAACAATGTGATGATGATCAGATCTGTCTTTGTCATGTTGATTGAAGGGTAAATACTGACCAGGACACTGTGGAGAATTCCCCTGTTCTTCAAAATAATCCCATGTGATCATTAACATTTACCTGGGAGGGCAGCCGGGGCCTTGGTTTAATGATTCATTCTAAAGACGGCACCTCTGACAGTGCAACACTGCCTCAGTACTGCACTGCAGTGTCAGCCTTGATTCTTGTGATCAGGTCCTGCAGTGACACTTGATCCAAGAAGCTTGTGACTGAAAGGGGAGAGAGCTACAAACTGAGCCACGGCTGACATAGGTCCTTTAATCCCATGTGTTTCTAATTTGGTAACAAAGCTGTTATGTGATACTTTATCAAACACCTGCTGAAAGGATAGGAATATTGGGAAAGTACAGGCAGGAACAATTATAGATTCATAGAATAGCACAGCCTGAATGATGTCATTCTGTCCATCAAGTCAGTGCTGGCCCTTTCAAAGAGCAATCCAGTTACTCCTACTCCCTGACTCTTTCACTATATCCTAACATTTTTTTCTGCTTCAAATATTTATCCAATTCCCTTTTGGGATCTACTATTGAATCTGTATCCATCAGCCTATCAGACAGTGCATCCCAAATCCAAACCACTCAGAAACAAAATTCCTCGTGTCTGCTTCTTTTACCAATCGCCTTAAATCTGTGTCTCTGGTTAGTGACCCCTTGGACAAAGGAAACTGCTTCTCTTTATTTAATTTATCTAAAACCTTCCTAATGTTAAGCACCTCAATCAAATCTCCTCTGAAAGTTCTCTGCTCTAAGCAGAACAACCCAAGCTACAGAACAGCAATCCCTCATGCCTGGACAAATTCTAGTAAAAAAGTTCTTTACCATCTCTGAAGGCTTAATGTCCTTCCTAAAGTGTGTTTCCCAGTATTCGACACAAGACTCCAGGAGCAGCAGAACTAGTATTTTATATATGTTTCACAAAATGTCCTTGATTTTGCTCCTTTTGCCTCTATTTCTCAACCCTAGGATCCCATATATTTATTAACAGTTTTGCTACCCTTTCCTGCCACCTTCAAAGATTTGTGTACAAATACCCCAGGTGGGGTATTTCACCACATTTATAGTTATACCATTTAAATTGTATTGTCTCTCCTCATTCATCCTTTCAAAATGCATTACCTCACACATCTAAAATGCCAATTAAATATTGCGAAGTTTGAAGCCATTGCTTTCTGTCTCTGCTTCAAATATTTCTTGGCCACACACTCCATCCCATTTCCTTTGTAAATGTTTGAGACGAAGCCAAACTGTTCACACACTTGGTTGCATAGTTAACCTTGAGATGTCTTGCGATGAGCTTCTGACCAAATATTCACACCATCAGTAAAACGGCTTATTTCCACACCTGGTGGAATTGCATTGCTGGTTAAAAAGGAATTTAACGCAATAGTGAGGAAGGATATTAGCTCTGATGATGTGTAGTCTGTATGGGTAGAGATGAGAAACACTAAGGGGCAACAAAACGTTAGTGAGGGTTATATATAGACCCCCAAACTCTTGTGGTGATGTGGGAATGGTCTGAAACAGGAAGTTAGAGATGTATGCGAAAAGGCAACGTCTGTAATTATGGGTGACTTTCATCTGCATATAGATTGGTCAAATCAAATTTGTCACAATAACGTAGAGGAGGAATTACTGGAGTGCATACGGGATAGTTTTCTGGAGCAATACGTTGAGGAACTAACTGCAGAACAGGCCTTCCCAGACTGGGTATTGTGCAAAGAGAGAGGAATAATTGACAATCTCTCTCTGTCTCTTTGGCCTCCTTATCTCGAGAGACAATGGTTAAGCGCCTGGAGGTGGTAAGTGGTGTGTGGAGCAGCGCCTGGAGTGGCTATAAAGGCCAATTATAGAGTGATAGGCTCTTCCACAGGTGCTGCAGAACAATTTATTTGTCGGGGCAGTTGCACATTTGGCTCTCCTCTTGCGCGTCTGTCTTTTTTCCTGCCAACTGCTAAGTCTCTTCGACTCGCCACACTTTAACCCGCCTTTATGACTGCCCGCCAGCTCTGGCGACCGCTGGCAACTGATTCCCACGACTTGTCATCAATGTCACAGGACTTCATGTCGCGTTTGCAGACGTCTTTAAAGCGGAGACATGGACGGCCAGTGGATCTGATACCAGTTCCGAGCAGACTGTACAATGTGTCTTGGGGATCCTGCCATCTTCCATGCCGCTCACATGGCCAAGCCATCTCAAGCGCCAGTGACTCAGTAGTGTGCATAAGCTGGGGATGTTGGCCACCTCGAGGATTTCTGTGTTGGAGATACGGTTCTGCCACCTGATGCCAAGTATTCTCCGGAGGCAGCAAAGTTGGAATGAATTGAGACGTCGCTCTTGGCTGACATCCGTTGTCCAGGCCTTGCTGCCAAAGAGCAAGGTACTGAGGACACAGGCTTGATACACTGGGACTTTTGTGTTCCGTGTCAATGCGCCATTTTCCCACACTCTCTTGGCCAATCTGGACATAGCAGTGGAAGCCTTTCCCATGTGCTTGTTGATTTCTGCATCTAGAGTCAGGTTACTGATGATAGTTGAGCCTAGGTAGGTGAACTCTTGAACCACTTCCAGAGCGTGGTCGCCAATATTGATGGATGGAGCATTTCTGATGTCCTGCCCCATGATGTTCGTTTTCTTAAGGCTGATGGTTCGGCCAAATTCATTGCAGTCAGCCGCAAACCTGTCGATGAGACTCTGCAGGCACTCATCAGTGTGAGATGTTAAAGCAGTAACGTCAGCAAAGCGGAGTTCCCTGATGAGGACTTTCCGTACTTTGGACTTCGCTCTTAGACGTGCAAGGTTGAACAACCTGCCCCCTGATCTTGTGTGAAGGAAAATTCCTTCTTCAGAAGACTTGAACACATGTGAGAGCAGCAGGAGAAGAAAATCCCAAAAAGTGTGGGTACGAGGACACAGCCCTGTTTCACGCCACTCAGGACAGGAAAGCGGTCTGATGAGGTCCCGCTATGTTGAATTGTGCCTTTCATATTGTCATGGAATGAGGTGATGATACTTCGTATCTTTGGTGGACAGCCAATCTTTTCCAGTAATCTGAAGAGACCACGTCTGCTGACGAGGTCAAAGGCTTTGATGAGATCAATGAAAGCAATGTAGAGGGGAATCTGTTGTTCACGGCATTTCTCCTGTATCTGACGAAGGGAGAGCAGCAGGTCAACGGTCGATCTCTCTGCACGAAAGCCACACCGTGCCTCAGAGTAGACGCACTCGGCCAGCTTCTCGAGCTGTTTAGAGTGACTCGAGCAAAGACTTTCCCCACTATGCTGAGCAGGGAGATTCCACGCAGTTGTTGCAGTCCCTGCGGTGACCCTTGTTCTTATATTGGCATCACGCATGTCCTGTGGTACTGGTCCCTCGTCCCAGCAGAGCCTTAGCAGATCGTAGAGTGCTGAAAGTATAGCAGGCTTGGCAGTCTTGATGATTTCAGGGGTAATTCTGTCCTTGCCGGGGCATTTTCCGCTGGCTGGAGAATCAATGGCATCACTGAGTTCCGATTTTGTTGGCTGTCCGTCCAGCTCATCCATGAGTGGTGGAGACTGGGCTGCATTGATGGCGGTCTCAGTGACAACATTTTCCCTGGAGTACAGTTTTAGGTAGTACTCCACCCAGTGGTCCTTTTGCTTGCATTGGTCGGGGATTGTGTCTCCTGATTTAGATTTGAGGGGGGCGATCCTCCTGATGGTTGGCCCAAAAGCTCTCTTCATGCCATCATGCATCCCTCTGATGTTTCCGGTGTCGGAGGCCAGCTCAATATGACTGCATAGGTGTTCCCAGCAGTCATTTGCGCAGCGCTTGACTGTTCTTTGTGCAGCGCTTCTGGCTGCTTTAACTCCTATGGATGTTAACTCGCTGGGGGCTTTCTTGCAGTTCAGCAGTGCAATGCGCTGAGCGGCTATGACAGGTTACAGCTCTTCAAAGTGAGATTGAAAGCAGTCTGCATTCCGCTTCACACGTTTGCCATAGGTGGTCATTGCTGAGTCATAGATTGCGTCTCTGATGTGGGCTCACTTGGTCTCTGCATCCCCTGTAGGGGTGTTTACAAAGGGCTTTCCCCACTATGCTGAGCAGGGAGATTCCACGGTAGTTGTTGCAGTCACCACGGTCACCTTTCTTTTTATAGAGGGTGATGATACTGGCATCACGCATGTCCTGAGGGACTGCTCCCTCGTCCCAGCACAGGCATAGCAGTTCATGCAGTGCTGAGAGAATAGCAGGCTTGGCACTCTTGATTATTTCAGAGGTAATGATGTCCTTCCAAGGGGCTTTTCCGCTGGCTAGACAATCAATGGCATCACTGAGTTCCGATTTTGTTGGCTGTATGTCCAGCTCATCCATCACTGGTAGAGGCTGGGCTGCATTGAGGACAGTCTCAGTGACAACATTGTCCCTGGAGTACAGTTGCAGGTAGTGCTTAACCCAGCGTTCCATCTGCTTGCGTTGGTCAGTGATTATGTCGACTGATTTAGGTTTGAGGGGGGTGATCTTCTTGATAGTGGCCCAAAATCTCTCTTAATGCCATCATACATTCCTCTGATGTTTCCGGTGTCTGAGGCCAGCTGAATATGACTGCATATGTGTTGCAAGTAGTCAATTGCGCAGCGCCTGTCTGCTCTTTGTGCAGTGCTTCTGGCTGCTTTAAGTGCTACGGATCTTAACTCGCTGGGGGCTTTCTTGTAGTTCAACAGTGCAATGCACTTAGCGGATATGACAGGTACCAGCTCTTCAATAGAACATAGAACATGGAACATAGAACATTACAGCGCAGTACAGACCCTTCAGCCCTCGATGTTGCGCCGAGCTGTGAAACCATCTGACCTACACTATTCCATTTTCATCCATATGTCTATCCAATGACCACTTAAATGCCCTTAAAGTTGGCGAGTCTACAACTGTTGCAGGCAGGGCGTACCACGCCGCTACTACTCTCTGTAAAGAAACTACCTCTGACATCTGTCCTATATCTATCACCCCTCAACTTAAAGCGATGTCCCCTCGAGTTTGCCATCACCATCCGAGGAAAAAGGCTCTCACTATCCACCCTGTCCAACCCTCTGATTATCTTATATGTCTCTATTAAGTCACCTCTTCTCCTCCTTCTCCCTAACAAAATCAACCTCAAGTCCCTCAGACTTTCCTCGTAAGACCTTCCCTCCATACCAGGCAACATCCCAGTAAATCTCCTTTGCACCTTTTCCAAAGCTTCCACATCCTTCCTGCAATGCGGTGACCAGAACTGCACGCAATACTCCAGGTGTGGCCGCACCAGAGTTCTGTACAGCTGCGGCATGACCTCGTGGCTCCTAAACTCGATCCCCTTACTAATAAAAGCTAACACACCATATGCCTTCTTAACAGCTCTATTAACCTGGGTGGCAACTTTCAGGGATTTATGTACCTGGACACCAAGATCTCTCTGCTCATCTACACTACCAAGAATCTTCCCATTAGCCCAGTATTCTGGAATCCTGTCACTCCTTCCGAAGTGAATCACCTCACACTTTTCCGCATTAAACTCCATTTGCCATCTCTCAGCCCAGCTCTGCAGCCTATCTATGTCCCTCTGTAACCGACAACATCCTTCGGCACTATCCACAACTCCACCGACCTTCGTGTCATCCGCAAATTTACTAACCCACCCTTCTACACACTCATCCAGGTCATTTATAAAAATGACAAACGGCAGTGGCCCCAAAACAGATCCTTGCGGTACACCACTAGAAAATATATTCCAGGATGAACATTTACCATCAACCACCACCCTCTGTCTTCTTTCAGCTAGCCAATTTCTGATCCAAAGCACTAATTCACCTTCAATCCCATACTTCTGTATTTTCTGTAATAGCCTACCGTGGGGAACTTTATCAAACGCCTTACTGAAATCCATATAGACCACATCCACGGCTTTTCCCTCATCCACCTGTTTGGCACCTTGTCAAAAAACTCAATAAGGTTTGTGAGGCACGACCTACCCTTCACAAAACAGTGCTGACTATCTCTAATGAACTTATTCTTTTCAAGATGATTATAAATCCTATCTCTTATAACCTTTTCCAACATTTTACCGACAACCGAAGTAAGGCTCACAGGTCTATAATTACCAGGGCTGTCTCTACTCCCCTTCTTGAACAAGGGGACAACATTTGCTATCCTCCAGTCTTCCAGCACTATTCCTGTCGGCAATGACGACATAAAAATCAAGGACAAAGGCTCTGCAATCTCCTCCCTGGCTTCCCAGAGAATCCTAGGATAAATCTCATCTGGCCCAGGGGACTTATCTATTTTCACACTTTCCAAAATTGCTAACACCTCTTCCTTGTGAACCTCAATCCCATCTAGCCTAGTAGTCTGTATCTCAGTATTCTCCTCGACAACATTGTTTTTCTCCACTGTAAATACTGACGGAAAATATTCATTTAACACTTACCTTATCTCCTCTGATTCCACACACAACTTCCAACTACCATCCTTGATTGGCCCTAACCTATCTCCAGTCATTCGTTTATTCCTGATATACCTACAGAAAGCCTTCGGGTTTTCCTTGATCGTATCCGCCAATGACTTCTCGTGTCCTCTCCTTGCTCTTCTTATCTCTCCCTTTCGATCCTTCCTGGCTAGCTTGTAACTCTCAAGCGCCCTAACTGAGCCTGCACGTCTCATCCTAACATAAGCCTTCTTCTTCCTCTTGACAAGCGCTTCAACTTCTTTAGTAAACCATGGCTCCCTCGCTCGACAACTTCCTCCCTGCCTGACAGGTACATACTTATCAAGGACACACAGTAGCTGCTCCTTGAATAAGCTCCACATTTCGATTGTGCCCATCCCCTGCAGTCTCCTTCCCCATCCTACGCATCCTAAATCTTGCCCAATCGCATCATAATTTCCTTTCCCCCAGCTATAATTCTTGCCCTGCTGTATCTGCCTGTCCCTGCCCATCGCTAAGGTAAACCGAACCGAATTGTGATCACTATCACCAAAATGCTCACCAACTTCTAAATCTAACACCTGGCCGGCTTCATTACCCAGTACCAAATCCAATGTGGCATCGCCCCTGGTTGGTCTGTCTACATACTGTGTCAGGAAACCCTCCTGCACACACTGGACAAAAACAGACCCATCTAAAGTACTCGAACTATAGTATTTCCAGTCAATATATGGAAAGTTAAAGTCCCCCGTAACCACTACCCTGTTACTCTCGCTCCTGTCAAGAATCATCTTTGCTATCCTTTCCTCTACATCTCTGGAACTGTTTGGAGGTCTACAGAAAACTCCCAACAGGGTGACCTCTCCTCTCCTGTTTCTAACCTCGGCCCAGACTACCTCAGGAGACGAGTCCTCAAACGTCCTTTCTGCCGCTGTAATACTTTCCTTGATTAACAATGCCACACCCCCTCCCTCTTTTACCATCTTCTCTGTTCTTAGTGAAACATCTAAATCCCGGAACCCGCAACATCCATTCCTGTCCCTGCTCTACCCATGTCTCTGAAATGGCCACAACATCGAGATCCCAGGTCCCAACCCATGCTTCAAGCTCACCCACCTTATTCCGGATGCTCCTGGCGTTGATGTAGACACATTTTAAACCAAGCTCTTGCTTGCCAGTGCCCTCTTGTGTCCTTATAACCTTATCCCTGACCTCACTACTCTCAACATCCTGCACACTGGAACTACAATTTAGGTTCCCATCCCCCTGCGGAATTAGTTTAAACCCCCCCAAACAAATCTCCCCCCAGGATATTGGTACCCCTCTGGTTCAGGTGAAGACCATCCTGTTTGTAGAGGTCCCACCTACCCCAGAAAGAGCCCCAATTATCCAGGAAAACAAAACCCTCCCTCCTACACCATCCCTGCAGCCACGTGTTCAACTCCTCTCTCTCCCTATTCCTCACTTTGCTAGCACGTGGCACGGGCAACAACCCAGAGATAACAACTCTGTTTGTTCTCGCTCTAATCTTCCACCCTAGCTCCCTGAATTTCTGCCTTAAATCCCCATCTGTCTTCCTACCTATGTCGTTGGTGCCTACGTGTACCACGACTTGGGGCTGCTCCCCCTCCCCCTTGAGGATCCAAAAAACACGATCCGAGACATCACATACCCTGGCACCTGGCAGGCAACACACTAACCGTGAGTCTCTCTCGTTCCCACAAAACCTCCTATCTGTTCCCCTAACTATGGAGTCCCCAATGACTAATGCTCTGCTCCTCTTACCCCTTCCCTTCTGAGCAACAGGGACAGACTCTGCGCCAGAGACCTGTATCCCATTGCCTACCCCTGGTAAGTCGTCTCCCCCAACAGTATCCAAAACGGTATACCTGTTGTTGAGGGAAATGGCCACAGGGGATCCCTGCACTGCCTGCTGGTTCCCTTTCCTTCCCCTGACGGTAACCCATCTACCTTCTTCTTTTACCTGAGTTGTGACTGCCTCCCGATAACTCCTCTCAATAATCCACTCCACCTCACGAATGATCCGAAGTTCCTCCAGCTCCAGCTCCAGTTCCCTAACGCGGTCCTCGAGGAGCTGGAGCTGGGTGCACATCCCTCAGATGCAGTCAGCAGGGACACCCTTGGCGACCCTTACCTCCCACATTCTGCAGGAGGAACATTCAACTGCCTTCACCTCCATTCACACTATTCTAAATTCCCAAGTTTTTAACCAATCACACGATAAAACAAGAAGAGAAATAGAAAAAGACTTACCTTACCTACACACAACTGAGTCCTTTCTTTTTGGTAAGAGGAGGAGGGCGGGTAGGAGACACTACAAGAGTCGTGTCTCGGGTTCAGAAACAGCCCAAATATAAAGGTTTCTACTTACCCAGCATTCCCTGCTCCACCGAAACTCCCGATGAAATTGACTTACCAGCTGTTCTCTCCTCGCTCGCAATGCCTGTGCTCCTGGAAAAGCTGCACAACGAAAAGATTGAAATGAGATATGAGATTGAAACCAGTCTGCATTTCTCTTCGCACGTTCACCGTAGGTGGTCAAAGCTGACTCATAGATGGCGTCTCTGATGTGCGCCCACTGCTGTCTGTGGGAGACAATCTAGTTGTGTGTAATCCCTTGAGGATGAGCGACCATAATATGGTAGAATTCATCGTGAAGAAAGCCAATAGTGACGTCAGAGGAGAGATGCAAGCTGATTGGTTGGGAGAGTAGCAGCTGTTAGTGCATGTCGATATCTTTAAAAAAGTGAAAAGTTAATTTTTGTGGAAAGAAACACTGTGTTGATAAGGTGAGTACTTCTGAAGTTTTTCTTTTTTTTAATTCAATGTAGCTTATTAAGAACCTTAGATGAAAATTGGTGGAACAAGTCCCCTCATGTAATTAGTATTTTTTTAAATTAAGGGTGCAACTAACTAATCTAAGGGTAGGTCATGACATGAGAGCTCAGCCCCGTGATCTGCTTCTCCTGCCCTATGTGGGAAAAAAGGGATGCTTCCAGTGTCCCTGGTGACCATTTGTGAAGGAAGTGTATCCATCTGCTGCTACTCGCTACCCGCATTACGGAGATGGAACTGTAGGTGAATTCACTGTGGAGCATCCATGATGTTGAGGAAGTCGTGGACAACATGTTTAGCGAGGTGGTCACACCGTAGGTAATAGCTGCATAGGCAGAAAAACGATGGGTGACCACCAGATGGAGTAGTAGGCACAGGCAGGGAGTGCAGGAGTCTCCTGTGGCCACCCCCCTCTCAAACAGATAGACCGCTTAGGATACTGTTGGGGGCATGACCTCCCAGGGGAAAGCAGCAACAGCCAGGCCCGTGGGACCACAGAGGGCTCTGCTGCACAGCAGTGGAGGAAAAGGTGTGGAAGAGCTATTGTGATAGGGGATTCTATCGTTAGGGGTGCCAGTAGGCGTTTCTGTGGCCGTAAAAGAGACACCATGATGGTATGTGGCCTCCCTGCTGCTAGGGTCAAGGGTGTCTCAGAGTGGCTGCAGGAAAATCTGAAAGGGGAGAGTGAGCAGCCAGAGGTCATGGTCCATATTGGTACTAACGACATAGACAGGAAGAGAGATAAGTTCCCGCTAAGTGAATATAGGGAGTTAAGCAGGTGGTTAAAAAGTAGAACCTTTAGGGTTAATCTCAGGATTTGGCCGAACCATCAGCCTCAAGAAAACGAACATCATGGGACAGGACATCAGAAATGCTCCATCCATCAATATCGGCGACCACGCTCTGGAAGTGGTTCAAGAGTTCACCTACCTGGGCTCAACTATCACCAGTAACCTGTCTCTAGATTCAGAAATCAACAAATGCATGGGAAAGGCTTCCACTGCTATGTACAGACTGGCCAAGAGAGTGTGGGAAAATGGCGCACGGACACGGAACACAAAAGTCCGAGTGTGTCAAGCCTGTGTCCTCAGTACCTTGCTCTATGGCAGCGAGGCCTGGACAACATATGTCAGCCAAGAGCGACGTCTCAATTCATTCCATCTTCGCTGCCTCCGGAGAATACTTGGCATCTGGTGGCAGGACCATATCTCCAACACGGAAGTCCTCGAGGCGGCCAACATCCACAGCTTATACACACGACTGAGTCAGCGGTGCTTGAGATGGCTTGGCCATGTGAGCCACATGGAAGATGGCAGGATCCCCAAAGACACATTGTACAGCGAGCTCGCCACTGGTATCAGACCCACCTGCTGTCCACGTCTCCGCTTTAAAGACGTCTGCAAACGCGACATGAAATCCTGTGACATTGATCACAAGTCGTGGGAGTTAGTTGCCAGCGATCACCACAGCAGGCGGGCAGCCATGAAGGCGGGGCTATAGTCGAAGAGACTTCGCAGTTGGCAGGAAAAAAGACAGAAGCGCAAGAGGAGAGCCAACTGTGTTACAGCCCCGACAAACAAATGTTTCTGCAGCACCTGTGAAAGAGCCTGTCACTGTAGAATTGGCATTTATAGCCACTCCAGGCGCTGCTCCACACACCACTGACCACCTCCAGGCGCTTACCCATTGTCTCTCGAGATAAGGAGGCCAACCAAGAAGAAGATTCTCAGGATTACTCCCTATTACACGTGCTCGTGAGGGTAGGAATAAGAGGATTAGGCAAATGACTGTGTGGCTGAAGAGCTTGGTTAGGCGCGAGGGCTTCAGCTACTTGGATCATTGGAATCTCTTCTGGTGCAAATGTGACCTGTACAAGAGGGTTGGGTTGCATCTAAGCTGGAAAGAGACCAATATCCTTGCGGGGAGGTTTGTTCGTACTACTCGGGAGGGTTTAAACAAGTCTTGCAGGGGGGTGGAACTCAAAGTAGAAGACTCGTCGATGAGATAATTGAGGTAAATGTAGAGGTTAGTGCAAGCAAGTCCAGTAGGCAGGCCCGGAAGTGGCACGACAGGGAGCGTGGAAGGTCTGGGTGGCTAAACTGCATGTACTTTAGTGCAAGTGGCCTTACAGGTAAGGCAGATGAACACAGAGCATGGATCAGTACATGGGATTGTGATATATTAGCTATTGCAGAAACGTGGTTGAGGGAAAGGCAAGAATGGCAGTTCAGTGTTACGGGGTACCGATGCTTCAGGTGGAAGTAAGAGAGGATGGGGAGTTGCACTATTGATTCGGGAGCACATCACGGTTGTACATAGAGAGGATATCCCGGGGGAAACGTCCAGTGAGGCCGTATGAGTAGAGCGTAGAAATAAGTAACGGGTGATTACTTTGATGGGATTATACTATAGGCCCCTCAATAGTCAGAGGGAATTGGAGGAGCCTATATGGAGGGAAACCACAGATAAGTGTAGGAATTATAAGGTTGTAATAGTAAGTGATTTTAACTTCCCTAATATTGACTGGGACTGCCTTAGTGCGAAGGGATCAGATGGGGAAGAATTTGTTCAGTGTGTCCAGGATAGTTTTCTGAAGCAGTATGTGGATGGCCCTACTAGAGAAAAGGCTACACTGGACCTCCTCTTAGGAAATTAGAATGGGCAGGTGGTTGATGTGTCAGTGGGGGAGCACTTTGGGACCAGTGACCATAACTCTATTTGCTTCAAGATAGTTATAGAAAAGGATAAGACTGGTCCTCAGGTTGAAATCCTAAATTGGGGGAAGGCTAATTTCGATGGCATCAGACAGGAACTCTCAGAAGTTGAATGGGAGAGGCTGTTTACAGGTAAAGGGACATCTGGCAAGTGAGAGGCTTTTAAAAGTGAGATTGGAAGAGTTCAGGGCCGGCATGTTCATGTTAGATGGAAGGGCAAGGCTGGCAAGTTTATTGAACCTTGGTTGACGAGGGATGTTGAGGGTCTGTTCAGGACAAAGAAGCAGGCATATGTCAGGTATAGCCAGCGGGTATCAAACGAGTCCCTCGAGGAGAACAGGCGATGCAGGAGTACACTTAAGTAGGAAATGAGGAGGGCGAAAAGGGGCCATGAGATTTCCCTGGTAGATAAGATAAAGGAGAATCCTAAAATATTCTATAAGTATATTAAGAGTAAAAGGGTAGCTCGGGAGAGAGTCGGTCCCCTTAATGATCAGTGCTAATCTACGTTGGAGTCACGGGAAATGGGCGAGGTCTTAAATGAATACTTCTCGTCTGTATTTACCATGGAGACGACATGGAAGCCAGTGAGTTCAAGGGAGGGAACAGCAATATCCTGGAGCATATCAACATTACAAAGGAGGAGGTGTTGGAGGTTTTGAAGTGCATTAAGGTGGATAAATCCCCAGGGCCTGACCAGGTGTATCCTAGGATGCTTTGGGAAGAAAGGGAGGGGATTTCTGGAGCACAGGCAGAGACTTTTGTATTATCGTTAGCCACGGTTGAGGTACCGGAGGACTGGAGGATAGCTAATGTTGTGCCTTTATTTAAGAAGGGCAGCAGAGATAAGCCAGGGAACTACAGGCCGGTGAGCCTTACAGTGGTGGGAAAGTTATTGGAAGGGATTCTGACAGACAGTATTTATATGCATTTGGAAAGGCAACGTCTGATTTGAGAAAGTCAGCATGGCTTTGTGAGTGGGAATCATGTCTCACGAATTTGATTGCGTTTTTTGACGAGGTGACCAAGATGATTGACGAGGGCAGGGCGATAGACGTTGTTTACATGGACTTTAGCAAGGCATTTGACAAGGTCCCGCATGGTAGGCTGGTCCATAAGGTTCGAACACATGGGATCCAGGGTGTGCTGGCCAATTGGATACAAGATTGGCTTGGTGATAGGATGCAGAGGGTCGTAGTGGCAAGGCATAGACAGATCTGGAATTAATGCAGGCAGGTGTAATTAGTATAGATAGGCATTATGGTCGGCATGGACGTAGTGGGCCGAAGGGCCTGTTCCTCTGCTGTACGACTGTATGACTCTAAGATGGAGCGTGACGTAGTTGATTCTGAGACTAGTTTCGTGAATCTTAATAAAGGAAGCTATGAACGTTTGAGGCAGCAGTTGGCTATGATGGATTGGGAAACGATACTTGAAGGGTTGACGGTGGATAGGCAATGGCAAACATTCAACGAGTGCATGGATGAACTGCAACAATTGTTTACTCCTGTCTGGCGCAAATGTAAAATAGAAAAGGTAGCCAAACCATGGCTTACAAGGAAAATTAGCGGTAGTATTAGATCCACGGAAGAGGCGTATACATTCGCCAGAAAGAAACAACAGACCTGAGGGTTGGGAGCAGTTTAGAATTCAGCAAAGGACGACCAAGGGATTGATTAAGAAGGAGAAAATAAAGTACGCGAGTAAGCTTGCAGGGAACATACAACCTGACTGTAAAGGTTTCTGTCGGTATGTGAAGAGGAAAGGATTGGTTAAGACAAATGTTGGTCCTTACAGTCAGAAACATGGGAATTTATTATGAGAAACAAATAAATGGCGAACCAACTGAATGCATACTCTGATTCTGTCTTCACAAAGGATTACACAAATATCTTACCAGAAATGTTGGGGAACACAGGGTTTAGTGAGAGGAAGGTACCAAAGAAAATCATCAGCATTAGTAGAGAAATTGTGTTGGAGAAGTTGAATGGATTGAAGGCCGATAAATCCTTAGGGCCTGATAATCTACAACCTAGATTACTTAAGGAAGTGACCCTAGAAATAGTGGATGCATTGGTGGTCATCTTTCAAGATTCTATAGACTTTGGAACCGTTCCAACGAATTGGAGGGCAGCTAATGTAACCCCACTATTTAAAAAGGGAGGTCGAAAGAAAACAGGGAATTATAAACAAGTCAGCCTGATCTCGGTAGTGGGGAAAATTCTGCAGTCCGTTATCAAAGTTTCTATAGCAGAGCACTAGGAGAACAGTGTTAGAATCGGATAGAGTCAGCATGGATTTATGTAAGGGAAATCATGCTTGATAAATCTATTATAATTCTTCGAGGATGTAACTAATAGAGTTGATGAGGGTGAGCCAGAGGTGTGGTTTATTTGGACTTTCAGAAGGCTTTTGACAAAGTCCCACATAAGAGATTAGAGAGTAAAATTAAAGTGCATGGGATTAGTGGTAGTGTATTGCGATAGATAGAAAATTGGTTGGCAGATGGCAAAAAGAGTAGGGATAAACGGATCTTTTTCCAAATGGCAGGCAGTGACTAGTGGGATAACACAGGGATCGGCGCTAGGAGCCCAGCTATTGACACTCTATATTAATGATTTAGATGAAGGAACTAAATGTTATATCTCCAAATTTTCAGAAGACACAAAACTGGGTGGGAGTGTGAGTTGTGAGGAGGATGCAGAGTGGCTTCAGGGTGATTTGGACAAGTAGAGTGAGTGGGCTATTGCATGGCAGATGCAGTATAATGTGAATACATGTGAGGTTATCCACTTTGGTAGCAATAACAGGAAGGCAAATTATTATCTGAACAGCTATAAACCGAGAGAGGGGAATATGCAACGAGACCTGGGTGTTCTCGTACACCAGTCGCTGCAGTTAAGCATGCAGGTGCAACAGGCGGTAAAAAAGGCAAATGGTATGTTGGCCTTCATAGCGAGAGGATTCGAGTACAGGAGCAGGGATATCTTGCTGCAATTATACAGAGCCGTGGTGAGGACTTTATTTGAGTTATTGACACTTGCTCTCTCATCTTTGCTGCTGTTTTTAGTTTTTTTAGTTTCTGAGATACAGCACTGAAACAGGCCCTTTGGCCCACCGAGTCTGTGCTGACCATCAACCACCCATTTATACTAATCCTACACTAATCCCAAATTCCTACCACATCCCCATCTGTCCCTATATTTCCCTACCACCTACCTATACTAGGGTCAATTTATAATGGCCAATTTACCTACCAACCTGCAAGTCTTTTGGCTTGTGGGAGGAAACCGGAGCACCCGGAGAAAACCCACAGGGAGAACTTGCAAACTCCACACAGGCAGTACCCAGAATTGAACCCGGGTCGTTGGAGCTGTGAGGCTGCTGTGCTAACCACTGCGCCACTGTGCCGCCCTATTGCTGTCCCTATTTCCGGCTAGGACATCTGTAAACCCTGTTTCACTGAAATACTGTTCTGTATGTAAATTTTGGGAAGACTGAAGCCAGTGTCATTGGTCTCCATCACAAACTCCATCCCTTATCTGTGAAACAAATGCACCAACCTGGCCAATATCTGAGTCTGAACCAGACTGTTTGCAATCGGTGTGTTCGATTTAAACCTGAGCTGAGTCCATCTCCATATTCTCTCCATCACCAACCCTGTCTACGACCACCTCTGTAATATCCCCATCTCCACCTCTGCCTCAGCCAATCTGCTGCATAAAACCTCACCTGTGCCTTTGTTAAATCCACACTTGACTATTCTAATTCTATCCTCGTCATCCTCCAAGTTATAAAACCCCATCAACCACAGCCCATCCAGAACTCTGCTGCCAGTCTCCTGACTCACACCAATTCCCGATTACCCATCACCCCTGTGCTCACTGATCTGCATTGGATCCGTCTGGCAGCACCTTAATTTTAATATACTCATTCTTGTGTTTCAATCCCTCCATGGCCTCACCCCTCCAATTAGTCCTATTCTCCTGCCCATTCTCATATTCCTGAAAATGTTTTGACTTCAATCTTTTCTCATTTCTCCTTTCCCTCTGTATCTGTCCCGAGCCACTATTTTTGACTCTTCAGGACGACTGGTGCTGACTGCTGGGATCCATAGAGAGATTCCATAGAGAGATGTGAACTGCACAGCCGGACACTTCTTGTGTGGCCTGCGCAATACCCCATGCTGGGCAGGGCTCTAGCTCAATCGTACACTGTATGTGTTGTTAGTGTGATCTTCACAGCCGGCCACTTCTGGTGTGGTCTGCACAGTGCCCGAAGCTGGGCAGGGCTCTAGCTCAATTGTACCATGTATGTGTCGTTGCTCTGAGGATGGGTTCGAATGTGATGTCAATATACCAAACCGTCAGCTTCGATGTCCGTCTTTGAAACTTTGTCTGCACATGTCCACCGACCACATGTGTTAGTCACTCTCAGCTGAACATACATTTAGTAGCACGAGGAACCCCCTCTAGTGTTATTTAAAAGGACCAGGCATCCATCTTACAGGTGAGGGACTTTTGACTTACTTCTACTTCGTAAAGTTAGTGGAGGTGCTGTGGATGGTTTTCTGGAGGTTGTTTTATGAGCTGCTGCAGACATTCAGGGAGGACAGAGGATTTGGTGACCCAACACTGCACGAGGTATGGGGACTGTAGTTGCAGTGTCTCTGGGTCTGTAATATGACCAACAAATGGAGCAGAGGCTGCAGAGAGAGGAAACCCTGTAAAGAGGGAGGAGGAGGGGGCTCTGCCCTACCCACCCCGTGTTTTCCAAGACCATTTTTCCTATCTACGCCTAACCCAGCAGCAGTGTGTGAGGTCACTCTGATTCAATAAGAAGGTGTTCACAGAGCAGTGTCACTTCCTGCAGCACGACCTGGAGCCTCACACCAGGGTGAGGACGGAGTTATCAGTGGCCGTTAAGGTCACAGTTTCATTGAGCTTCTATGTATCTGGATCTTACCAGGCAGGAGCAGGAGACATCCCAAACATAGAGTCATAGAGAGTGATAGATACATTTATGACACAGAAGAAGGCCATTCGGCCAGTCGGTCCTGCTCCCTGTGGAACAATCCAGTCAGTCCCACTCTCCCAGTCAGTCCTCATATCCCTGCAAGCTCATTTCCTTCAGGTGTCCATCCAGTATTCTTTTGAAGTCATTGTCTCTAATGATGAATCCCAAGATCAGATATGCTTCGCTAAACACTCTCCTATTATGTCCTGCCACCTTCAAATATCAATGCATATGGAGCCCCAGGTTCCTCTGTCCCTGCACAAACTTTAGAACTGTGCCATTAAGTCTATATTGCCTTACTATTCCTTCTGACAAAATACATCACCTCAAACTCCTCTGTATTAAATTCCACCTGCCACTTCTCTGTCCATTCTGCTAGCCTATCTATATCGTGTTGTAGCTGGTTTGTAACATCCTCACTGTTCACCACACCTACAAGATTGGTATCATCGGAACATTTTGAAATTCTACTCTGTATTCCAAGATCCTTGCCATTTATACATAGCAAAATAAAACAATGGTACTAAGCACTGACCCTTGGGGAACATCACTGTCTACCGTCCTCCAGTCTGAAAAAACAACCATTTAACACATTTCTCTTTTTGCTGTCCTTTGGAGAATTTTTGATCCAGTTGGATGCTATTCCATGAGGTTGAATTTTGTTAACCAAGCTTCTGTGAGGTTCGTGATCAAATCATTTCATAAAATCCATGCAGACAATATCCACCAAATTCCCTTCATCAACCTTCTCTGATTTCTAAATAAATTCAATTAGTTCATCAAGCATGATCTGCCTTTTAGAAATCCGTGCTGACAATCCTTAATTAACTCAAACCTCTCCAAGTGTGTGTTGTCCTTTTCCCCTGATTATTGTTTCTAAAACCTTACTCTCCACTGATGTTAAACTAACTGACCAGTAGTTACTAGGCTTGTGTGTTGTCCATTGATAATTCTGGTTGGTGAGGGTGACCATTTATGTCATCATTTTCTCCCCCAGCAGGGAGAAGCAGGATGAGAGATCCCGTGGCTTTGTCAGGATAGCGGGATTCCTGATGGTGTAGGTGGCTCTGCGGGGCCCCCATGTCAACGGGGACAGGTACAGGAACTGAAAGAACTCTTGCTCCATTAATGTACAGTTGATGGTGAGCATGCCCAGTACATTATGTTGGTGAATGTTCACTATCCTGGCAGCAGCCACCATACCTTCATTCTGAAGCAGTCAGCCGGTCCCAACACTTTGGGGATCCATGAGGAACCAGAATGTGGCTCCTTGGAGACAAAGGAAAGCCCCCTCTAGGCACAATTCAGGTTTCTACAGCTCCAAACCACCTCCCACCGTCAACCGTAATTGCGCAATTAACATGTGTATAATGTGAGCAATGGAGTCGCCAGGAACATGATGTAACAGCCCATCGGTGTGATGAAGTAATGCTTCCGATATCTGAACCGCTCGGGGGGAGCCCTCCAGTACACACTGGAGCAGGTGTCCAAGTTCATGGTGTTCTGCTGCACCTTTCATATCATCACCATCATGAGGACACAAGCATTGGCACCAGGAATCCGGAGACCACCTCAGGAGGAGGAGGCACGGGGAAATATTTCCTGGATGCCTTCAATCCGGACTTGCTGTCGGAGAGTCCCTGCTAAGATTCCAGTTCCCACAGGACAACTTCCCTTTCCAACCATGGATCCCCCATTCTCCACCATTACACCCATCTGAGACGCCCCATCACAGTGTCCCCTTGGTCAGCATTCTGTAATAAAAACTTCCGAGAATTATTGCAGCATTAATAATCAATTCAGCCTTTCGTGTCTGCACTGGCTCTCCGAATAAGCAATTCACCTAATGCCGTTCCCTGCCTTCTTCCTGTAACCCTGCACATTTTTCCTTCTCATATAACAGTCTATTCAGCTTCAATTGAACCTGCCTCCACCACACGCTCAGGCAGTGCATTCCAGACTCTAACCACTCACTGTGTTAAAAGCTTTTTTCCTCAGGTCGTCTTTGCACCTTTTACCCATGAATTTAAATCAGTGCCCTCTCGTTCTCGATCCTTTCACGAATGTGAACTGTTTCTCTCTATCTACTCTGTCCAGACACCTCATGATTTTTGAAACCTCTCATAAATCAGCTCTCAGCCTTCTCCGAGGAAAACAGTCCTAACTTCTCCAATCTATCTTCATAACTGAAATTCCTCATCCTGGGAATCATTCTGGTGAATCTTTTCTGTACTCTCTCCAATGCTGTCTCGTCTTTCCTCAAGTGTTGCACCCAGAACTGGACGCAATACTACAGCTGAGGCTGAAATATTGTGCTATGTAAGTTCAACATAACTTCCTTGCTCTTGTACTCTATGCCCCTATTAATGCAGCCCAGGATACTGTATGCTTTATTAAACACTTTCTCAACCTGTCCTGCCGCCTTCAATGACTTCGGCACATATACATCCAGGTCACATGCGCCTGCACACCCTATAGAATTGTACACTTTATTGTGTATTGTCTCCCCATGTTCTTCCTATCAACATGAATCACTTCACATTTCTCTGTATTGAACTTCATCTGCCACCTGTCTGCCCATTCCACCAACTTGTGTGTGTCCTTTTGAAGTTCTACACTATCCTCCTCACAGTTCACAATGCCTCCAACTTTCGTATCAGCTGCAAACTTTGAAATTGTTCCCTGTATACCCAGGTTTAGGTCCTTAATATATATCAGGAAGAGCAAGGATCCCAACACTGATCTCTGGGGAACTCCACCACTAACCTTCGTCCAGCCTGTAAAACATCCATTAACCACTACTCTTTGTTTCCTGTCACTCAGCTAATTTCATGTTGCTCCGTCCCTTTTATTCCATGAGCTACAAGTTTGCTCACAGGTCTGTTGTGTGGCTTTGTATCAAAAGGTTTTTGCATGCAGTGTCTGGTTAAATGTCTGGAGTGCACTGTCTGAGTGTGGTGGAGGCAGGTTCAATTGAAACTGAATAGACTGTTATGTGAAAGTCAACGTACACCACATCAACAGCATTGCCCTCATCAACTATCTCTGTTACCACCTCAAACATCTCCAACAAATTAGTTCAACATGATGTTCTCTCAAGAAATCCATGCTGGCTTGTTTAATTAACTCACATTTGTCCATGTGACTATTAATTTGTCAAACATTATTTCTTTCTAGAAGTTTTCCCACCACCGAAGTTAAACTGACAGGCCTGTAGCTGCTTGCCTTATCTTTACACCCTCTTTTGAACAAGGGTGTAACGTTTGCAATTCTCCAGTCATCTGGCATCACCCCCAAGTCTAAGAAAGACTGAAAAATTATGGCCAGTGCCTCTGCGATTTCCACCCTCACTTGCCTCAGTATCCTTGGATGCATCTCATCTTTTCCTGGTGCTTTATCCAATTTCATACAGGAAGCATATCTAATACTTCCTCTTTATCAATTTTAAACCCCACTAGTGTCTGACTTACCTCCTCTTTCAACATTGCCTGGGTTGCATCTTAGAATCATAGAAAGTTTATGGCAAACAGAGAGACCACTTGGCCCAACGTGCCAATGCTGTCCAAAAATCGATCCATCCATTCTAATCCTACCTTCTAGCATTTGATAGATTACAGCACTTGAGGTGCATATCCAGACAACTTTTCCGAAGAAGGGTCACTGACCCGAAACTTAACTCTGCTTCTCTTTTCACAGATGCTGCCAGACCTGCTGAGTGGTTCCAGCATTTCTTGTTTTTATTTTGAATGAGTTGTTGGTTTCTGCCTCAACTATCCTTTCGGACAGTGAGTTCCAGACTCCCACCACCCGCTGGATGAAAAATAAAATCCGCAGCTCCCTTATAATCTTTCGACCAATCACTTTACGTCCATGCCCCCTCATCACTGACCTCTTTGCTAAGGTGAATAGACCCTTCACCTCCACTCCACCCAGGCCCCTCTCGGTTTTGTACATTTCAATCAGATTTCCCCTCAGCCTTCTCTATTCCAAGGAGAACAACCCCAGCCAGTCCAATCTTTCCTCATAGCTGCATTTTTCCAGTCCTGGCAACATCCTCGTAAATCTCCTGTGTACCCTCTCTGGTGCAAATACACCCTTTCTGTAATGAGGTGAGTAGAACCTCACACAGTACTCAAGTTGTGTCCCAACCAATGAGTTATAGAATTCTAGCATAACCTCCCTGCTCGTATATTCTATACCTCGGCTAATAAAGGAAAGGATTCCATATTTTCTTCCTTGGTAAAGACAGGTGGAAATTATTAATTTAGTACCTCAGCTATATCCTCTGTCTCCATGTGCAAATCCTCTTTATGGTCCTGAGTCGGCCCCATTGTTGCTTTTCCCACCCTTTTATTATTTAGATGCCTATAGAAAACTATGGGATTTCCTTCAATGCTCACCTCTTTTCATGCTCACTCTTTGCTTCTCTTATTTGCTTTCTCACTTCCCCTCTGGACCTTCTATATTCAGCCTGCTTCTCAATAGTATTTTCTACCTGATGTCTGTTATATCAGACATAAACTTGTCAACTTTTCGTGTGGCCTTCAAAGATCTGTCTGAATACACACCAAGTCTCTCTGTTCCTGTCTCCTTATTTAAACAATACCCATTTGTTTCTGTTGCCTTCCCTTACACTTCCTACCCAAATGCCTCACTTCACACTTCACTGTGTTAAATTATATTTGCCATTCGCCTGCCCATTTCACCAGTCAGTCTCTGTTCTCCTGAAGTCTGTTACAATCCTTCTCACTTTTTATTAACATTTCTGACTTTCCTGCCATCTGAAAACTTTGACATTATCCCCTTTGTGCACGAGCCCATTGCATTAACAAACAGCAACAGTGATCCCAACAGTGACCCTGGGGAACCTCACTCTGTACTTCCCTCCAGACTGAACAATAACCATTCTGCACTACTCTCTGCTTTCTGTCACTGAGCTAACTTCCTGCATGCTGACATTGAAAATAAAAGAACAGACTTCCATTTGTGAAACGCCTTTCATGACCACTGCATGTCCCAAAGTGACTTGGAACCAACGGATACTTATTAAAGCGAAGTCACTCTTGTAATGTCGGAAACAGGCAGACAATTTCTGCACAGCAAGATCCCACAAGCAGCAATGTGATAATGATCAGATCTGATTTGGTGATGTTGATTGAAGGATATATAATGACAATGACACCGGGAATAATTCGCCTGCTCTGCTTTTACATAGTGCGATGGGACATTTAACATCCACCTGAGAGGGCAGACTGCAACTTGGTTTAACGTTTCATTGCATAGACTGCACCTCTGGCAGTGCAACACTCCCCCGTTACTGCACTGCAGTGGCAGGCATGATTCTTGTGATCAACTCCTGCAGTGACACTTGATCCCCGAAGCTCGTGACTGAAAAGGGAGAGTGCTCCAAAATGAGCAATCGGATCGGAATATTGTGAAAGTGCAGATAGGAACAATCGTAAAATCATAGAATACCACAAACTGAATGAGGTAATTCTGCCCATCAAGACTGTGCTGTCCCTTTGAAAGAGCAATCTAGTTAGTCCCACTCCCTGGCTCTTTCACTATATCCTTGCATTTTTTTCTCCTTCAGATATTTATCCAATTCTCTTTTGGGATGTACTATTGAATCTGTATCCACCAGCCTATCAGACAGTGCATTCCAAATCCAAACCACTCAGAAACAAAAATCCTCATGTCTGCTTCTTTTACCAATTGCCTTAAATCTGAGTCTCTTGGACATTGGAAATAGTTTATCTCTATTTAATTTATTTAAATCCTTCTAATGTTAAACACCTCAATCAAATCTCCTCTGAAAGTTCTCTGCTCTAAGCAAAACAACCCCAACTACATAACTGTAATCCATCATGCCTGGTCAAATTCTAGTAACATAGCTCTGTACCCTCTCCGAAGGCTTCATGTCCTTCCTAAAGTGCGGTTCCCAGTCTTCGACACAAGACTCCAGGTGCAGCTGAACTAATATTTTATATATGTTTCACATAATGTGCTTGCTTTTGCTATTTTTGCCTCTGTTTATAAAACCTAGGAGTCCATATATTTATGAACTGTCTCGTTAACCTTTCCTGCCACCTTCAAAGATTTGTGTACAAACATTCCAGGTGTCTCTGTTATTTCACCACCTTTAAAGTCGTAGCATTCAACTTGTATTGTCTCTCCTCATTCATCCTTCCAAAATGTATTACCTCACACATCTGCAATGCCAATTAAATATAGAGAAGATTGAAGCCATTGCTTTCTGTCTCTGCTCCAAACATTTTCGAGCGACACACTCAATCTCTGTCCTTTGCAAATGTTTGAGATTAAGCCAAACTGTTCACAAACTGGGTTACACAGTTAACCTTGAGATGCCTTGAGATGAGCTTCCAACCAAATATTCAAGCCATCAGTAAAACGGCCTACCTACACCCTCGACGGAGTTGCATTGCTGGCTAAAGAACAAATTAACGCAATAGTGAGGCAGGATATTAGCTCTGACAATGTGGAATCTGTATGGGTAGAGCTGAGAAACACTAAGGGGCAGAAAACATTCGTGGTGGTTGTATCTCGACACCTAAACTGTAGTGCTGATGTTGGAAATGGCATTAAACTGTTAACTGGAGATGCATGCGATAAAGGAACATCTGTAATTATGGGTGACTTTAATCTGGTTATAGATTGGGAAAATCAAATTAGTCACAATACCGAAGAGGAGGAATTACTGGAGTGTATACGGGATGGTTTTCTGCACGAATACGTTGAGGAACCAACTAGAGAACAGGTCATCCTAGACTGGTTATTGTGTAATGAGAGAGGAATAATTGAGAATCTAGTTGTGCGAGGTCCCTTGGGAATGAGCGACCAGGATATGATAAAATTCTTCATCACGATGGAGAGTGACCTAGTTGATTCTAAAACTCGGTTCGTGAATCCTAATAAAGTAAACAACGAAGGTATGAGCCATGAGTTGCCGCTAATACATTGGGAAACATTACATAAAGAGATGACGGTGGAAAGGCAATGGCAAACATTCAAAGAGCACATGGATGAACTGCAACAATTGTTTACTCCTGTCGGGCGCAAAAGTTAAATGGGAAAGGTAGCCAAACCATGACTTACAAGGAAAATTAGAGATAGTATTCTATCCAAGTAAGAGGCATTGAAGTGCGACTGAAGTAATAACAGACCTGAGGATTGGGAGCAGTTTAGAATTCAGCAAAGGAGCACCAAGGGATTGATTAAGAAGGGGAAAATAGAGTTCGAGAGTAAGCTTGCGGGGAACATAAAAACTGACTGTAAAAGTTTCTATAGGTATGTGAAGAGAACAAGATTGGTGAAGACAAAGGTAGGACCCTTACAGTCAGAAACATGGGAATTTATTGTAGTGAGCAAAGAATTGGCTGAACAACTAAATGCATACTTTTGTTCTGTCTTCACAATGGAGGACACAAATATCATACCAGAAATGTTTGGGGAACACAGGGTTCACTGAGACAGAGGAACTGAGGGAAATCAGTATTTGTGGAGAAATGGTGTTGGGAAGGTTTATGGGAATGAAGACCGATAAATCCCCAGGGCCTGGTAATCTACACCCAAGCATACTTCAGGAAGTGGCCCTGGAAATAGTGGATTCTTTGGTGGTCATTTTCCAAGATTCTATGGACTCTGCAACACTTCTTATTGATTCGAGGGTAGCTAATGTAACCCCAGTATTAAAACGGGAGTTGGAGAGAAAGCAGGGAATTGTACACCAGTCAGTCTGACGTCGGTCATGGGGAAAATTCTATAGTCCATTATCAAAGATTTTACAGCAGAGCACTTGGAGAACAAAGAACAAAGAAAAAAGAACAGTGCAGCACAGAAACAGGCCATTCGGCCCTCCAAGCCTGCGTCGATCCTGATGCCTGCCGAAAATAACACCTTCTGCACTTCGGGGGCCCATATCCCTCTATTCCCTTCTTATTCATGTATTTGTCAAGATGTCTCTTAAAATCGCTGTCGCATCTGCTTCCAACACCTCCCCTAGCAGCACGTTCAAGGCACTCACCACCCTCTGTGTAAAAAACTTGCCTCGCGCATCCCATCTAAACTTTGCCCCTCGCACCTTAAACCTATGTCCCCTAGTAATTGACTCTTCCACCCTGGGAAAAAGCTTCTGACTATCCACTCTGTCCATGCCGCTCAAAACTTTGTAAACCTCTATCATGTCGCCCCTCCACCTCCTTCGTTCCAGTGAAAACAATCCGAGTTTTTCCAACCTCTCCTCAAAACTAATGCCCTTCAGGCCAGGCAACATCCTGGTAAACCTCCTCTGTACCCTTCTCCAAAGCCTCCACGTCCTTCTGGTAGTGTAGCGACCAAAATTATACGCAATATTCCAAGTGTGGCCGAACTAAGGTTCTGTACAGCTGCAACATGACGTGTCTGTTTTTATACTCTCTGCCCCGACCGATGAAGGCAAGCATGAACAGTGGTGGAATCGGGCAGAGTCAGCATGGACTGACGACAGGGAAATCATGCTTGATAATTCTACTAAAATTCTTCGAGCATGTAACTAGTAAAGTTGCAGAGGGGAGCCAGTGGATGTGGTTTATTTGTCTCTCGACAAAGTATCACATAAGAGATTAGCATGTAAAATAAAGACGCATGGGATTGGGGGGTAGTGGATTGCGATGGATAGAAAATTGGTTGGCAGACAGGAAACAAAGCATAGGAATATACGGATCTTTTTCTGAATGGCAGGCAGTGACCAGTGGAGTACCACAGGGATCGGTGCTGGGACCCCAGCTATTCACAATATATATTAAATATTTAGATGAGGGAACTAAATGTAATATCTCCAAATTTTCAGATGACACAAAACTGGGTCGGAGGGTCAGTTGTGAGGAGGATGCAGAGAGGCTTCAGAATGATTTGGACAAGTTGAGTGAGTGGGCTAATGCATGGCAGATGCAGTATAATGTGGATAAATGTGAGGTTATTCACTTTGGTAGTAAAAACAGGAATGCAGATTATTATCTGCAAAGCTATAAACTGAGAGAGGGGAATATGCAGCGAGACCTGGTTGTTCTCGTACACCAGTCGCTGAAGGTAAGGATGCAGGTGCAACAGGCAGGAAAAAGGCAGATGGTATGTTAACCTTCATAGCGAGAGGATACGAGTGCAGGTGCAGAGATGTCTTGCTGCAATTATACAGGGCCTTGTTGAGGCCACACCTGGAATATTGTGTGAAGTTTTGGTCTCCTTATCTGAGGAAGGACGTTTTTGCAAAAGAGGGAGTGAAGCGGATGTTTACCAGACTGATTCCTGGGATAGTACGACTGACGTATGAGGAGACATTGTGTCGGTTAGGATTATATGCACTGGAATTCAGAAGAGTGTGGAGGGATCTCATGGAAACCTATAAAATTCAAACAGGACTTGACATGCAGGAAGGATGTTCCTGATCACGGGGGAGTCCAGAACCAAGGGTCATAGTCTACGGATATGGGGTAAAACTTTCAGGACTGAGATGAGGAGAAATTTCTTCACCAAGAGAGTAGTGAGCGTGTGGAAATCTGTCATCACGCTCATATCCAGGGGATTGGAAGGTTCTGGCCAGTGCCTCTGCTATTTCCACCATTGCTTCCCTCATCAACTCCCATACGTCCCATCCAGACCGGGTAAATGTTCTACTTTATTGTGGTACAAAACGTGTTGTATTGAAAATGATTAACTGAATCTGTTAGTTCAGTGACTGTAATTAATGTCAGTCTCCATGGACCCTAATTGTGTCACTGAATGTTTTCCTCTTCTACTAATAAGGGACTCCTTTCAATGTGACTAGCAGGGATCAGCAGCTCCAGAGACAGAGGGAGAGGATAGATCATAATCTGAGAACAATAGATTGTAATGTTAAACAATGAGGTGGAGTTTATCCTCAGATCTTTAAACTCTTTCCACATATTATGATTGATAGCCATTAAACATTCGCATCGATCTCACACTGCAGTTTATTCAATACATTTTTAGAATTAGAATTAGAATATTACAGCGCAGTACAGGTCCTTCGGCCCTCGATGTTGCGCCGATCATCTGACCTACACTATTCCATTTACATCCATATGTCTATCCAATGACCACTTAAATGCCCTTAAAGTTGGCGAGTCTACTACTGTTGCAGGCAGGGCGTTCCACGCCCCTACTACTCTCTGCATAAAGAAACTACCTCTGACATCTGTCCTATATCTTTCACCCCTCAACTTAAAGCTATGTCCCCTCGTGTTTGCCATCCTCATCCGAGGAAAAAGACTCTCACTATCCACCCTATCTAACCCTCTGATTATCTTGTATGTCTCTATTAAGTCACCTCTCCTCCTCCTTCTCTCTAACGAAAACAACCCCAAGTCCCTCAGCCTTTCCTCGTAAGACCTTCCTTCCATACCAGGCAACATCCTAGTAAATCTCCTCTGCACCCTTTCCAAAGCTTCGACATCCTTCCTATAATGCGGTGACCAGAACTGCACGCAATACTCCAGGTGCGGCCTCACCAGAGTTTTGTACAGCTGCATCATGACCCCGTGGCTCCGAAACTCGATCCCCCTACTAATAAAGGCTAACACACCATATGCCTTCTTAACAGCCCTATTAACCTGGGTAGCAACTTTCAGGGATTTATGTACCTGGATACCAAGATCTCTCTGCTCATCTACACTACCAAGAATCTTCCCATTAGCCCAGTACTCTGCATTGCTGTTACTCCTTCCAAAGTGAATCACCTCACACTTCTCCGCATTAAACTCCATTTGCCATCTCTCAGCCCAGCTCTGCAGCCTATCTATGTCCCTCTGTACCCTACAACACCCTTCGACACTATCCACAACTCCACCGACCTTCGTGTCATCCGCAAATTTACTAACCCACCCTTCTACACCCTCATCCAGGTCGTTTATAAAAATGACAAACAGCAGTGGCCCCAAAACAGAACCTTGCGGTACACCACTAGTAACTAAACTCCAGGATGAACATTTGCCATCAACCACCACCCTCTGTCTTCTTTCAGCTAGCCAATTTCTGATCCAAAGCTCTAAATCACCTTCAACCCCATACTTCCGTATTTTCTGCAATAGCCTACCGTGGGGAACCTTATCAAACGCCTTACTGAAATCCATATACACCACATCCACGGCTTTACCCTCATCCACCTGTTTGGTCACCTTCTCGAAAAACTCAATAAGGTTTGTGAGGCACGACCTACCATTCACAAAACCGTGCTGACTATCGCAAATGAACTTATTCTTTTCAAGATGATTATAAATCCTGTCTCTTATAACCTTTTCCAACATTTTACCCACAACCGAAGTAAGGCTCACAGGTCTATAATTACCAGGGCTGTCTCTACTCCCCTTCTTGAACAAGGGGACAACATTTGCTATCCTCCAGTCCTCCGGCACTACTCCTGTCGACAATGACGACTTAAAGATCAACAACAACGGCTCTGCAATCTCCTCCCTGGCTTCCCAGAGAATCCTAGGATAAATCCCATCTGGCCCAGGGGACTTATCTATTTTCACTCTTTCCAAAATTGCTAACACCTCCTCCTTGTGAATCTCAATCCCATCTAGCCTAGTAGGCTGTATCTCAGTAATCTCCTCGGCAACATTTTCTTTTTCTACTGTAAATACTGACGAAAAATATTCATTTAACGCTTCCCCTATCTCCTCTGATTCCGCACACAACTTCCCACTACTATCCTTGATTGGCCCTGTTCTAACTCTTATCATTCGTTTATTCCTGATATACCTATAGAAAGCCTTAGGGTTTTCTTTGATCTTATCCGCCAATGACTTCTCGTGTCCTCTCCTTGCTCTTCTTAGCCCTCCCTTTAGATCCTTCCTGGCTAGCTTGTAACTCTCAAGCGCCCTAACTGAGCCTTCACGTCTCATCCTAACATAAGCCGCCCTCTTCCTCTTGACAAGCGCTTCAACTTCTTGAGTAAACCACGGCTCCCTCGCTCGACAACTTCCTCCCTGCCTGACAGGTGCATACTTATCAAGGACACGCATTAGCTGCTCCTTGAATAAGCTCCACATTTCGTTTGTGCCCAACCCCTGCAGTTTCCTTCCCCATCCTACACATCCTAAATCTTGCCTAATCGCGTCATAATTTCCTTTCCCCCAGCTATAATTCTTGCCCTGCGGTATATACCTGTCCCTGCCCATCGCTAAGGTAAACCTAACCGAATTGTGATCACTATCGCCAAAGTGCTCACCTACATCTAAATCGAACACCTGGCCGGGTTCATTACCCAGTACCAAATCCAATGTGGCATCGCCCCTGGTTGGCCTGTCCACATACTGTGTCAGAAAACCCTCCTGCACACACTGAACAAAAACAGACCCATCTAAAGTACTCGAACTATAGTATTTCCAGTCAATATTTGGAAAGTTAAAGTCCCCCATAACCACTACCCTGTTACTCTCGCTCCTGTCGAGAATCATCTTCGCTATCCTTTCCTCTACAACTCTGGAACTATTCGGAGGTCTATAGAAAACTCCCAACAGGGTGATCTCTCCTCTCCTGTTTCTAACCTCGGCCCATACTACCTCAGTAGACGAGTCCTCAAACGTCCTTTCTGCCGCTGTAATACTTTCCTTGATTAACAATGCCACACCCCCCCCCCCCTCTTTTACCCTCTTCTCTGTTCTTTCTGAAACATCTAAATCCCGGAACCTGCAACATCCATTCCTGCCCCTGCTCTCCCCATGTCTCTGAAATGGCCACAACATCAGGATCCCAGGTACCAACCCATGCTGCAAGCTCACCCACCTTATTCCGGATGCTCCTGGCGTTGAAGTAGACACACTTTAAACCAAGTTCTTGCTTGTCAGTGCCCTCTTGCGTCCCTGTAACCTTATCCCCTACCTCACTACTCTCAACAGCCTGTACACTGGAACTACAATTTAGGTTCCCATTCCCCTGCTGATTTAGTTTAAACCCCCCCGAAGAGCACTAACAAATCTCCCCCCCAGAATATTGGTACCCCTCTGGTTCAGGTGAAGACCATCCTGTTTGTAGAGGTCCCACCTACCCCAGAAAGAGCCCCAATTATCCAGGAAACCAAAACCCTCCCTCCTACACCATCCCTGCAGCCACGTGTTCAACTCCTCTCTCTCCCTATTCCTCTCTTTGCTAGCACGTGGCACAGGCAACAACCCAGAGATAACAACTCTGGTTGTTCTCGCTCTAAGCTTCCACCCTAGCTCCCTGAATTTCTGCCTTAAATCCCCATCTCTCTTCCTACCTATGTCGTTGGTGCCTATGTGGACCACGAATTGGGGGTGCTCCCCCTCCCCCTTAAGGATCCCAAAAACACGATCGGAGACATCACGTACCCTGGCACCTGGGAGGCAACACACCAACCGTGATTCTCTCTCGTTCCCACAGAACCTCCTATCTGTTCCCCTAACTATGGAGTCCCCAATGACTAATGCTCTGCTCCTCTTCCCTTTTCCCTTCTGAGCAACAGGGACAGACTCTGTGCCAGAGACCTGCACCCCATTGCTTACCCCTGGTAAGTCGTCCCCCCCAACAGTATCCAAAACGGTATACCTGTTGTTGAGGGAAACGGCCACAGGGGATCCCTGCACTGCCTGCTGGTTCCCTTTCCTTCCCCTGACGGTAACCCATCTACCTACTTCTTTTACCTGAGGTGTGACTGCCTCCCTATAACTCCTGTCAATAATCCCCTCCGCCTCCCGAATGATCCGAAGTTCATCCAGCTCCAGCTCCAGTTCCCTAACGCGGTCTGCGCGGAGCTGGAGTTGGCTGCACTTCCCGCAGATGCAGTCAGCAGGGACACTCTTGGCGACCCCTACCTCCCACATTCTGCAGGAGGAACATACAACTGCCTTTACCTCCATTCCCACTATTCTAGATTCCCAATAAATCTACTGAAAAACCAGACGAAAAAAAAAGTCAAAACTTGTTCGCTTAGCAATCCGACGGACTGAACTTTTTAAATAAAAAGCTTACCTTATCAACACACTAGAGTCCTTTTTTTTTTTGGTTAGAGGAGGAGGGTGGGTATCCCACCCATCCCATCCTGGCTATTATTGGTGTCCCTGGTAAGTCTCTATATCTAGCTATTAATTCCATAAACCATGTGTAAGTGCATTACTGCCCCTGTAATTTACTCTGAGCTTCTTGCTGCCGTTGTATGCCTGGTGAATATGTCCAGCTATTAGCTCCATAAACCATTGCTAACTGTATTACAGTTCTTGTCATTTACTCTCTCATCTTTGCTACTGTTGCTGTCTCTATTAAAGGCCAGGTGATCCGTAAACCCTGTTTAACTGAAATGCTGTTCTGTAATGTAAATTTTGGGAAAACTGAAACCAGTGTCATCAGTCGCCATCACAAACTCCACCCTCTATCTGTGAACCACATGCCCCCTCCCTGCCCAATATCTGAGGCTGAACCAGTCTGTTGACAACTTCTGTGTTATATTTAAGCCTGAGCTGAGTTCATCTCCATATTCTCTCCATCACCAACCCTGTCTACTACCACCTTTGTAATATCACCCACCTCCACCTCTACCGAAGCCCATCTGCTGCATAAACCCTCATCTGTGCCTTTGTTAAAACCTCCCTTGACGATTCCTTTTCTATCCTGGTCACCCTCCCAGTTATAAACCCCCATCAACCACAGCCCATCCAGAACTCTGCTGCCTGTATCCTAAATCACACAAAATCCCGATCACCCTGTGCTCACTGATTTACATTGGCACCCGGTCTGGCAGCACCTTAAATTTTAATATCCCCTTTCTTTTTGGGCCTCCTTATCTCGAGAGACAATGGATACGCGCCTGGAGGTGGTCAGTGGTTTGTGAAGCAGCGCCTGGAGTGGCTATAAAGGCCAATTCTGGAGTGACAGGCTCTTCCACAGGTGCTGCAGAGAAATTTGTTTGTTGGGGCTGTTGCACAGTTGGCTCTCCCCTTGCGCCTCTGTCTTTTTTCCTGCCAACTACTAAGTCTCTTCGACTCGCCACAATTTAGCCCTGTCTTTATGGCTGCCCGCCAGCTCTGGCGAATGCTGGCAACTGACTCCCACGACTTGTGATCAATGTCACACGATTTCATGTCGCGTTTGCAGACGTCTTTATAACGGAGACATGGACGGCCGGTGGGTCTGATACCAGTGGCGAGCTCGCTGTACAATGTGTCTTTGGGGATCCTGCCATCTTCCATGCGGCTCACATGGCCAAGCCATCTCAAGCGCCGCTGACTCAGTAGTGTGTATAAGCTGGGGATGTTGGCCGCTTCAAGGACTTCTGTGTTGGAGATATAGTCCTGCCACCTGATGCCAAGTATTCTCCGAAGGCAGCGAAGATGGAATGAATTGAGACGTCGCTCTTGGCTGGCATACGTTGTCCAGGCCTCGCTGCCGTAGAGCAAGGTACTGAGGACACAGGCCTGATACACTCGGACTTTTGTGTTCCGTGTCAGTGCGCCATTTTCCCACACTCTCTTGGCCAGTCTGAACATAGCAGTGGAAGCCTTACCCATGCGCTTGTTGATTTCTGCATCTAGAGACAGGTTACTGGTGATAGTTGAACCTAGGTAGGTGAACTCTTGAACCACTTCCAGAGCGTGGTCGCCAATATTGATGGATGGAGCATTTCTGACATCCTGCCCCATGATGTTCGTTTTCTTGAGGCTGATGGTTAGGCCAAATTCATTGCAGGCAGATGCAAACCTGTCGATGAGACTCTGCAGGCATTCTTCAGTGTGAGATGTTAAAGCAGCATCGTCAGCAAAGAGGAGTTCTCTGATGAGGACTTTCCGTACTTTGGACTTCGCTCTTAGACGGGCAAGGTTGAACAACCTGCCCCCTGATCTTGTGTGGAGGAAAATTCCTTCTTCAGAGGATTTGAACGCATGTGAAAGCAGCAGGGAGAAGAAAATCCCAAAAAGTGTGGGTGCGAGAACACAGCCCTGTTTCACACCACTCAGGATAGGAAAGGGCTATCCCCTTTAATGTGTTTGAATCCCTACATGGACTCACCCCTCCAAATAGTCCCATTCCCCTCTCCATTCCCATATTCCTACAAATCTGTTGACTTCTATCTTTTTTCAGATCTCCTTTTAATGTGAATTACATTCCCTCTGTATCTGTCCTGAGCCACGATTTTAAATTATACAGTAGCACTGGTTCTGATGGAACAGAAGCTGGGATCCATTAAATGATGGGAATCACTCAGATGGCCACTTCTAGTGTGGTCAGCACAGTGTCCCATGCTGGGCAGGGCTATAGTGTGGTCGGCAGTGTGTCGCATACAGGGCAGGGCTATAGTGTGGCTGGCACAGTGTCACTTACTGGGCAGGGCTACAGTGTGGTTGGCACAGTGCCCCATGCTGGGCAGGGCTATAGCGTGGTCGGCACAGTGTCACATACTAGGCAGGGCTAGAGTGTGGTTGGCACAGTGTCACATACTGGGCAGGGCTATAGTGTGGTTGGCACAGTGTCACATACTGGGCAGGGCTATAGTGTGGTCGGCACAGTGTCACATACTGGGCAGGGCTACTGTGTGGTTGGCACAGTGCCCCATGCTGGGCAGGGCTCCAGCGTGGTCGGCACAGTGTCACATACTGGGCAGGGCAAAAGTGTGGTTGGCACAGTGTCACATACTGGGCAGGTCTATCGTGTGGTCGGCACAGTGTCGCATACTGGGCAGGGCTATAGAGTGGTCGGCACAGTGCCCCATGCTGGGCAGGGCTATAGTGTGGTCGGCAGTGTCGCATACTGGGCAGAACTATAGTGTGGTCAGCACAGTGTCACATACTGGGCAGGGCTATAGTGTGGCTGGCACAGTGTCACATACTGGGCAGGGCTACAGTGTGGTTGGCACAGTGCCCCATGCTGGGCAGGGCTATAGCGTGGTCGGCACAGTGTCACATACTAGGCAGGGCTATAGTGTGGTTGGCACAGTGTCACATACTGGGCAGGGCTATAGTGTGGTTGGCACAGTGTCACATACTGGGCAGGGCTATAGTGTGGTCGGCACAGTGTCACATACTGGGCAGGGCTACTGTGTGGTTGGCACAGTGCCCCATGCTGGGCAGGGCTATAGCGTGGTCGGCACAGTGTCACATACTAGGCAGGGCTATAGTGTGGTTGGCACAGTGTCACATACTGGGCAGGGCTATAGTGTGGTTGGCACAGTGTCACATACTGGGCAGGGCTATAGTGTGGTCGGCACAGTGTCACATACTGGGCAGGGCTACTGTGTGGTTGGCACAGTGCCCCATGCTGGGCAGGGCTCCAGCGTGGTCGGCACAGTGTCACATACTGGGCAGGGCAAAAGTGTGGTTGGCACAGTGTCACATACTGGGCAGGTCTATCGTGTGGTCGGCACAGTGTTGCATACTGGGCAGGGCTATAGAGTGGTCGGCACAGTGCCCCATGCTGGGCAGGGCTATAGTGTGGTCGGCAGTGTCGCATACTGGGCAGGGCTATAGTGTGGTCAGCACAGTGTCACATACTGGGCAGGGCTATAGTCTGGTCGGCACAGTGTCACATACTGGGCAGGGCAATAGTGTGGTCGGCACAGTGTCACATACTGGGCAGGGCTATAGTGTGGTTGGCACAGTGTCACATACTGGGCAGGGCAATAGTGTGGTCGGCACAGTGTCACATACTGGGCAGGGCAATAGTGTGGTCAGCACAGTGTCACATACTGGGCAGGGCTATAGTGTGGTTGGCACAGTGTCACATACTGGGCAGGGCAATAGTGTGGTCGGCACAGTGTCACATACTGGGCAGGGCTATAGTGTGGTCGGCACAGTGCCACATACTGGGCAGGGCTATAGTGTGGTCAGCACAGTGCCCCATGCTGGGCAGGGCTCTGGTGTGGTCGGCACAGTGTCGCATACTGGGCAGGGCTATTGTGTGGTCGGCACAGTGTCACATACTGGGCAGGGCTATAGTTTAGTCAGCACAGTGTCATATACTGGGCAGGGCTATAGTGTGGTCGGCACAGTGTCACATACTGGGCAGGGCTATAGTTTAGTCAGCACAGTGTCATATACTGGGTAGGGCTATAGTGTGGTCAGCACAGTGCCCCATGCTGGGCAGGGCTCTGGTGTGGTCGGCACAGTGTCGCATACTGGACAGGGCTTTAGTGTGGTCAGCACAGTGCTCCATACTGGGCAGGGCTATAGTGTGGTCAGCACAGTGCCCCACTCTGGGCAGGGCTATCCTGTGGTCAGCACAGTGTCGCATACTGGGCAGGGCTATAGTGTGGTCAGCACAGTGCCCCATGCTGGGCAGGGCTATAGTGTGGTCGGCACAGTGTCGCATACTGGGCAGGGCTATAGTGTGGTTGGCACATTGACCCATGCTGGGCAGGGCTATAGTGTGGTCGGCACAGTGTCACATACTGGGCAGGGCTACAGTGTGGTCAGCACAGTGCCCCATGCTGGGCAGGGCTTTAGTGTGGTCAGCACAGTGCCCCATACTGGGCAGGGCTATAGTGTGGTCGGCACAGTGTCGCATACTGGGCAGGGCTATAGTGTGGTCGGCACAGTGTCGCATACTGGGCAGGGCTATAGTGTGGTTGGCACATTGACCCATGCTGGGCAGGGCTATAGTGTGGTCGGCACAGTGTCGCATACTGGGCAGGGCTATAGTGTGGTCAGCACAGTGCTCCATACTGGGCAGGGCTTTAGTGTGGTCAGCACAGTGCCCCATACTGGGCAGGGCTATACTGTGGTCGGCACAGTGTCACATGCAGGGCAGGGCTATAGAGTGGTCGGCACAGTGTCACAGACTGGGCACGGCTATAGTGTGTTCGGCACAGTGCCCCATGCTGGGCAGGGCTATAGTGTGGTCGGCACAGTGTCACATACTGGGCAGGGCTCTACTGTGTTCGGCACAGTGACCCATGCTGGGCAGGGCTATAGTGTGGTCGGCACAGTGTCACATACTGGGCAGGGCTCTACTGTGTTCGGCACAGTGACCCATGCTGGGCAGGACTATAGTGTGGTCGGCACAGTGTCACATACTGGGCAGGGCTACAGTGTGTTCGGCACAGTGGCGCATGCTGGGCAAGGGCTATAGTGTGCTCAGCACAGTGCCCTATGCTGGGCAGGGCTATTGTGTGGTCGGCACAGTGACCCAGACTGGGCAGGGCTATAGTGTGGTCGGCACAGTGTCACATACTGGGCAGGGCTATAGTGTGCTCAGCACAGTGCCCTATGCTGGGCAGGGCTATTGTGTGGTCAGCACAGTGCCCCATGTTGGGCAGGGCTATAGTGTGGTCGGCACAGTGTCGCATACTTGGCAGGGTTATAGTGTGGTCTGCACAGTGCCCCATGCTGGGCAGGGCTGTAATGTGGTCAGCACAGTGCCCCATGCTGGGCAGGACTATAGCGTGGTCAGCACAGTGCCCCATGCTGGGCCGACCTCAACCCAGTCATACCATGTCTGTGCTGTTAGTGTGATCATCACAGCAGGCCAGTTCTAGTGTGGTCTGCACAGTGCCCCATGCTGGGCATGGCTCTAGCTCAATCGTACCATGTATGTGTTGTTCCTTGGAGGATAGGTTTGAATGTGATGTCAATGTAACATTCCAGCAGCTTTGATGTACGTCTTTGAAACTTGGTCTGTGCATGTCCACTGACCGCCTGTGTTAGTCACTCTCAGCTGAACAAGCATTCAGCAGCACGAGGAACCCCCTCCCGTGTTATTTAAAAGGACAGGCATCCATCTTACAGGTGAGGGGCTTTTGACTTACTTCTGCTATTGTAAAGTTAGTGGAGCTGCTGTGGATGGTTTTCTGAAGGTTGTGTTGTGAGCTGCTGCAGACATTCAGGGAGGACAGAGGATTTGGTGACCAAACTCTGTCCGAGGTATGGGGACGGTAATTACAGTGTCTCTGGGTCTGTAGTATGACCAACAAATGGAGCAGAGGCTGCAGAGAGGGGAAGCTCTGTAAAGAAGGAGGAGGAGGGGGCTCTGCCCTACCCACCCCGGGTTTTCCAAGAGCACTTTTCCTATCTACAGCTAACCCAGGAACAGTGTGTTAGGTGACTATGATTCAATAAGGAGGTGGTCACAGAGCTGTGTCACCTCCTGGAACACGACCTGGAGCCTCACACCAGGGTGAGGACGGAGCTGTCAGTGGCCGTTACGGTCAGAGTTTCATTGAAACTCTATGTATCTGGATCTTTCAAGACAGGAGCGGGTGCCATATCCAACATGCAGTCACAGAGATGGAGTCACTTACAGCACTGAAGGAGGTTATTCGGTCCATCATGGCCATGCCGGCTCTCCATGGAGCAATCCAGTCAGTCCCAATGCCCCAATGTCCCAATACCTGTCGCAACTTAATTTCCTTCAAGTGCCCATCAGCTTTCATTTAAAATCAATGATTTTCTCTGCTTCCACCACACTCGTGGGCAGTGAGTTCCAGATCATTAACACCTGCTGCAAAAAATTTCTTCCACATATTCCCCCTTCATCTCTTGTCCAAAACTTTCAATCGGAGTCCTCCAGTTCTTCTTCCATCAGTTAATGGGAACAGTTTTTCTTTGTCTAAGTTATCTAAGCCTGTCACAATCTTGTACCTTAACCTTGTAACTGAAATCCTCCATCCTTGGAACCATTCTGTTAAAACTCCTCTGCACCATTCCAATGACCTTCACAATCTTTCGGACGTGTGATGACCAGAATTGGACACAATACTCCAGCTGAGACCTAACCAGATGTTTTTAAACGTTCGTCATAACTTCTCTGTTTTTGTACTCAGTACCTCTCTTTATGAAATGTAAGTTTATATGTGTTTTACTATCCAATCTCTCAATATGTTCTGTCACCTTTAATGATGGATACACATGCATCCACAGGTCTCCCTGTTCCTGCACACTGCGTAGAACTGTGCTATTAAGTCTATATTGCCTTTCTATCCTTTCTGTCAAAATGCATCACCTCACACTTGTCTCTCACTTCCATCTGCCACTTGTCTGCCCATTCTGCTCACTATCTATGTCCTGCCACAGATGGTTCTAAACATCCTTACTGTTTGTCACAGCTCCATGTTTGGTATCAGAGACAGATTTTGAAGTTCCACTCTGTATTCCATGATCCCAGTCATTTATTCAACGCAAAATAAATAGTCGCCCTAGCACTGACCCTGGGGGAACATCCACTGTCTAACATCCTCCAGTCTGAAAAACATCCATTTACTATGACACACTGTTTTCTGTAAATATGCCATATTTTTTATCTAATTGGACACTGACCCTCCCATTCCATGAGACTCAATGTTGGTAATTAACCTGCTACGTGGTATTTTAGAAAACACATTCCTCAAACCAATCCAGACAACATCCATCACTTTGCCTTCATCAACCTTCTCTGTTACATCATTAAAAAATTCAATTCGATTAGGCAAGCATGACTTTCCTTTTATAACTCGATGCTGGCTATCCTGAATTACTCAAACTTCTCCAAGTTCCTGCTGTTTTATCCCCTACTTATTGTTCTAAAACCTTTCCCACCACTGATTTTGGACTAACTGGCCTGTAGTTGTGAGGACTGTGTGTTGTCCATTGATGTATCCGCTAGGTGAGAGAGGCCATCTATGTCAGGTGAGGTGAATATATCATTTTCCCGCTCAGCAGGGAGAAGCAGGATGAGAGATCCCATGACTTCGTCAGGATAGCGGGATTCCTGATGGTGTAGGTGGCTCTGCGGGGACCCCATGTCAACGGGGAGAGGTACAGGAACTGAAAGAACTCTCACTCCATTAATGCACAGTTGGTGTGTGAGTATGCTCAGTACATCATGTTGGTGTAAGTCCACTATCCTAGCAGCAGCCACCATACGTTCATTCTGAAGCCGTCAGCGGTTACCATGACCTTCAGAACTCTGTGGAGAATCAGAATGTGACTCCTCGGAGAGAATCACTACATTGCCTTGACATGGCTCATGATTCACCCCGAAGGAAATCAAGCCGTACCACCCACGCCAACCAAACATGATATTTCCAGGATATTTCCTGGATGCCTTCCACCCGGACTGCCTGCCGGAGATTGTCTGCCAAGATTGCAGTTCCCAAAGGACAACTTCCCTTTCCCACCATGGATCCCCATTCTCCGCCATTGCACCCATCTGAGACGCCCCATCACAATGTCCCCTTGGTCACCACCCTGCACTAAAAAACGCCAATCAAAACCTGTTCATCAAAATCTTTATCCAACTACGCATCCAATTATACAAACAAAACTGAACTATTCACCCTTGTATATTCCCTTAGTGTCTGTCTTGTGGGGTCCCTTGACTTCCCTAGTGCTCCTACACAGTGTTTCCCCAGTAGCTGCCGCATGGCTGATGGAAGGCTGCTGACTTTCACTGGGGAGACTGCAGATAGCCTTGCAGGACGTTCTCGAGCAGCTCTGGGCCTTGATGGCTCAGATTCGGACTACAGCACCTCGACATGGGCAGCAGCAGCCTGGGCTGGCTTATGGGTAACAGCAAGGACACTGGTGGCGTGACAGTGAAGGGAGAACAAATACTGTCATCCTGAGAGACGACAGCGGGTTCATGCTCCACAGAGACACTGTCACTCCCACGGGACGACACCTCAGCAATCCGAGTAATCTACTGGATCACAGATTACTGGACTGCTGAGAGAGCCTGCAAACCCCTTTGAACACTGAGATCCACAGCCATGATGGCAGCAGTCTGATCCTTCATGGCAGCAAGCATGGATCTCATGACATCAGTCTGAACTTCCACTGCAGCACTGAGACGTTGGGTGCCTTCTGTCTGTGCTGCAGAGGAATCTGAGACAATGGTCACCAGACACTGTATCACGCTGGGTCCACTAGTTCTGTCATGGAGGTAGTGACCACTTCCACGGGAGAAAGAATGGTTTTCAAGCTCTGTGCAATGTCCTGCGCGATGTTGGAGCCAGACTCCTCCATGTTCCTTGACAGTGACAAGAAACTGTCTGTCAGGCCTGTCAATGGGCAAAGTATCTCAGTGTACATGTCCATCAGCATTCTCCTGTATGCTGTTCTAGAAATGTTCACATCTGAGTCCTGTGTATGATAACTCGTTTGTGACCTCGCCCTCTGGTGAGCAGACACATGAACTATCCTTTTCCCCTGGCTTGGCTGCAGCTCACTCATGCTCGGTGACTCACCACGTGCAGATTCCGACTCTATACTAGACTCTAAGATACAGACAGTGTAAGTATTTGATCTGGTGACTGTGAGTATCAGACCAAGTGATGGGGCTTCACCATCAGTGCTGTGCTGCTGCTCTCTCTCTGTCTCCTGGAGCTGCTGTGAATGGGAAGCTGGCAGTTTTGTGTTATCATCGGAAAGTATAAAATCAGAAGGGGAGGGTTGTGGTGAGGGAATGGGGGTGGGATGGAAACAGGAGGTCCATGGTCCCACCATCTGCAGCTTGTACATCATCCCAGACAGCAGGAGGAGGGGAGGTGGAAGTTAAGGAGGGACATCATGTAGAAACATAGCACATCCTGAATGCTCTTGGTGATGCCAGATGCTACGTGCTCCGTCACAGCCGGTCCCATGATGTGGAGAACCATCTCTTCCCTCAGGCTCAGTGGATGAAGGTATGCCTGGCCACCGCCAGTTCACTGCTGCTCCCTGTGATTATGAGCCACCTTGTCCTGTCGGAGAGAGTGCCGAATGTCAGTGATTGTGTTGTACTGTGTTTGGGTGATGTGCCTGCCATAGCTGAATAGCTGGAGGTATGTGGAGGCAGTGAGAGGTGGATGTGAGGCTGGCATCATGGAAGGTGTGTAAGGGTGAGGTGGAGTATCTGAGTGTTAGGTGTGAGTCCTGAGTGTGAGGGACTGCTGATGGGTGAGTGATCGGGGTGTGGTACATTGAGCAGTGTGAGAGGTTGGCGGTGTTGGGAGGAGGAGATGCCATGTGGAGATGAATTCACTGACATTGAGCACCCATGTGAGCTCATTTAACTTCTTCTGACACTCCTGCCAGGTCCTCGGGGCCAGACTTCTTGCATTGACTTCCCTGGCCACCTGCTCCCATTCCCTTCGGAGGGCGCTCCTTGAGTATCTCTGCCCCACCCCACGGAAACATGGCCTCTCTTCTCCTGTCAACCTCCATGAGCATGTCCTCCAGCACCACATCCGTGAACATCAGAGCCCTCTCTCTGTCCTAGTACTCCATTTATCTTGTCTCGAATTGCAGCATTTCATAGTCAGCAGTAGCAGCCTCCTATGATTCAGTGCACCTTCCCTTTAAAAGTTACTGACTGTCTTGAAGAGCTGAATCCGGGATGAAACACGAGCCAGCCTCACACAACCTTAGGCCCCTGCAGACAGACAGCACCGCAGGTAACCCTAGGCGATACATAGAATTCGTGGACATGAGAAGGAAGAAGGAAGTGTGTGTGTCACCTGCCTCAACAGGAACAGGCAAGGGCAGATGATGAATTAGAATCCCTGCACCCGAAAAGCGAAGCAAACCCGATTGTCTCGATATTTCTATTTCCCTTTCCCACTTACACATGTACTCACTCTCGCTCTTCACTATCTGTCTGTGTCTCATAGAATCAGAGATTGATGCAGTACAGAAGGAGGCTATTCGGCCCATTGTTTCAGTGCTGCCTCTTGGAATGAGCTATTTAATGAATTCCACCCACACATCCCCCTCCCCCGTCCCACTTTCTGCAGTGTCCTTTTTTTTCCAATTCAAGTATTTGTTAAATACCCTTTTGAAAGATATTATTGAATCTGCTTCCACCATGTATTCAGGCAGTGAATTCCAGACCCCAACAAATTGCTGTGTAAGAAATATCTCTTCATTTAACCTCTGGCTCTTTATCAATTACCTTCAATCTGTGTCTTCTTAATACTGATCTTTCTGACACTGGAAACAGTTTCACATTAATTCCCCTATCGAAAACCCTTCCTGATTTTGAATTCTATATTAAATCTCCTCTTACCCTTCACTGCTCTAAAGAGAACAATCCCAGCATTTCCAATCTCTCCATGTAACTGAATTCCCAGATCCGTGGTACCATTCTAGTAAATCACCTGTGTAACTTCACTAAGTCCTTGACATCCTTACCAAAGTGTGGTGATCAGAATTGGGCACAATTCTCCAGCTGGGACCCAACAAATGATGTATAAAAATCAGCATTTCCTCCTGGGTTTTATTACTCTGTGCCTCTCTCTCTAACACCAAGGACTCTACATGTATCCTTCAAAGATCTGTGTGTATACACCCCAGGTCTCTCGAATCGTGCACCCACTTTCTAATGGTACCATTTAGTTTATATTGTTTCTCCTCATACTTGCTAACTAAATGTCTCACTTCACACTTCACTGTGTTAAATTACATCTGACATGTTCCTGCCCATTTCACCAGTCAGTCTCTGTCCTCCTGAAGTCTGTTACAATCCTTCTCACTGTTTATTAACATTTCTGACTTTCCTGCCATCTGAAAACGTTGACATTATCCTCTCTGTACACAAGCCCATTGCATTAACATGCAGCAACAGTGATCCTAACAGTGACCCTGATGAACCCCACTGTGTCCTTCCCTCCAGACTGAACAATAACCATTCTCCACTGTTCTCTGCTTTCTGTCACTAACCTAATTTCCTGCATGCTGGCATTGATTCAAAAAAATAACTGCACTTATGTAACGCGTTTCATGACCAGCGGACGCCACAAATCACCTTACACCCAATGAATACTTTTTAGTGCATAGTCACTCTTGTAATGTAGGAAACAGGCAGACAATGTCTGCACAGCAAGATCCCACAAGCAGCAATGTGATAATGATCAGATCTGTTTTTGTGATGTTGAGTGAAGGATAAATATTGACCAGGACACCGGGAATAATTCCCCTGATGTGCATCTACATAGTGCGATGGGATAGTTAACATCCACCTGAGAGGGCAGACGGAGCCTTGGTTTAATGTTTCATTCGATAGACGGTACATCTGACAGTGCAACACTCCCTCAGTACTGCATGGCAGTGTCAGCCTTGATTCTTGTGATCAAGTCCTGCAGTGACACTTGATTCTCGAAGTTTGTGACTGAAAGGGGAGAGAGCTACAAACTGAGCCACGGATAACATTAGTCCTGTAATCCCATGAGTTTCTAATTTGGTAACACAGCTGTTATGTGGTACTTTATCAAACACCTGTTGAAAAGAAAGAAATATTGTGAAAGCACAGACAGGAACAGTCATAGAATCATAGAATAGCACAGCCCTGAATGAAGTCATTCGTCCCATCAAGTCAGTGCTGGCCCTATCAATGAGAAATCCAGTTACTCCCACTCCCTGACTCTTTCACTATATCCTTGCATTTATTTCTGCTTCAGATATTTATCCAATTCCGTTTTTGGATCTACTATTGAATCTGTATCTATCAGCCCATCAGACAGTGCATTCCAAATCCAAACAACTCAGGAACAAAAATCTTCATGTCTGCTTCTTTTACCAATCGCCTTAAATCTGTGTCTCTGGTTAGCGGACATTGGAAACAGTTTCTCTTTATTTAATTTATCTAAACCTTTCCTAATGTTAAACACCTCAATCAAATCACCTCTGAAAGTTCTAGCACTAAACAAAACAACCCCAGCTAAATAACTAATCCCTCATGCCTGGACTAATTCTAGTAAAACAGCTCAGTACCCTCTCAGAAGGCTTCATGTCCTTCATAAATTGTGGTTCCCAGTATTCGACACAAGACTCCAGGTGGAACCGAACTAGTATTTTCGATATGTTTCACATAATGTCCTTGCTTTTGTTCTTTTTGCTTCAATTTCTAAATTTTAGGATTTCATATATTCATGAACTGTCTCGTTAACCTTTCCTACTACCTTCAAAGATTTGTGTACAAACATCCCAGGTGTCTCTGTTATTTCAGCACCTTTATAGTCGGATCATTTAACTTGTATTTTCTCCCCTCATTCATCTTTCCAAAATGTATCCCCTCACACATCTGCAATGCCAATTAAATAGTGAGAAGATTGAAGCCATTGTTTTCTGTCTCTGTTCCAAACGTTTCATTGCTACACACACCATTACTCTCGTTTGAGACCAAGCCAAACTGTTCACAAACTTGGTTACATAGTTAACCTTGAGCTGCCTTGAGATGAGCTTCCTACCAAATATTCAAACCGTCAGCAGCATGGCCTATTTCCACCCCATTAACATCGGACGACATCATCCCTGTCTCAGCTCTTTTTTTTCCAGAACATTACTGCGCAGTACAGGTCCTTCGGCCCTCGATGTTGCGCCGACCTGTGAAACCATCTGACCTACACTATTCCATTTTCATCCATATGTCTATCCAATGACCACTTAAATGCCCTTAAAGTTGGCGAGTCTACTACTGTTGCAGGCAGGGCGTTCCACGCCCCTACTACTCTCTGCGTAAAGAAACTACCTCTGACATCTGTCCTATATCTTTCACCCCTCAACTTAAAGCTATGTCCCCTCGTTTTTGCCATCATCATCCGAGGAAAAAGACTCTCACTATCCACCCTATCTAACCCTCTGATTATCTTGTATGTCTCTATTAAGTCACCTTCTGTTGATGAAACACTCTCCCTTGCCTGTATTACCTATATGCTTGACTATTCCAACACACTCCTGGCTCCTCCACATTCTACCCTCCATAATCTTGAGATGATCCAAAACACTGCTGCCCATGTCCTAACTCACACCAAGTCCCGTCCACCCATCACCGCCTGTACTTACTGATCGACATTGGATCCTGGTCAACACCACCTCAATTTAAAAACTCTCAGCCTTCTTTTTAAATATCTCATTGCCTCACCCCTCCCTATCTCTGTAATTTCCTCCAGCCCTACAACTCTCCGAGATATCTGCTCTCTACTAATTCTGGAGACTTCAGCATCCCCGAGTTTAATTGTTCAATGCATCCTCACGATATATATATCAATGATTTGGATTTGGGGACCAAATTTGATATTTCTAAATTCGCAGACGACACAAAACGAGGTGGGAATGGATGTAGTGAGGAAGATGCAAAGCGGCTTCAAGGAGATTTGCAAAGACACACTGAGTAGGCAAAAACGTGGCAGATGGAATGTAATGGGCGACACAGTGGCGCAGTGGTTAGCACCGCAGACTCACAGCTCCAGCAAACAGGGTTCAGTTCTGGGTGCTGCCTGTGTGGAGTTTGTAAGTTTTCCCTGTGTCTGCGTGGGTTTCCGCCGGGTGCTCCGGTTTCCTCCCATTTCCAAAAGACGAGTAAGTTGGTAATTGTAAATTGCTCCCAGTGTAGGCAGGTGGTAGGAGAATGGTGTGGATATGGTAGAGAATATGTGATTAATGCAGAATTAGTATAAATGTGTGGTTGTTGATCGGCACAGACTCGGTGGGCCGAAGGGACTGTTTCACTGCTGTATCTATAAATAAATAAAATGAAAAATGTGAGGTTATTCTCTTTGGTAGGAGAAATAGATGTGCAGAATATTTCTTAAATGGTAAAGAGATTTGAAAGTGCAGATATAGAAAGGGACCGTGGTCCTTGTCAATAAGTCACTGAAAGCTAACATTCAGATGCAGCAAGCAATTAGGAAGGCTAATGGTGTGTTAGCATTTATCGCAAAAGGAGTTTAGTGCAGGAGTAGTGAGGTCTTGCTTCAATATAACAGAACCTTGTTTAGACCGCAGCTGGAGCACTGCATGCAGTTGTAGTCCTTTTACCTTTGGAAGGATATTATTGGCATATAGGAAGTGCAACGAGGATTCACCAGACTTGTTCACGGGATGGTAGGACTGTCCTATGAAGAGAAATTGGGAAACTGGGCCTGCATTCTCCAGAATTTCGAAGAATGAAAGATTATTTAATTGAAACATACAAAATGCTGGAAGGGATAGACAGAGTAGGTGCAGTAAGATGTTTGCCCTGGTTGGTGAGTCTCGAACCAGCAGACACAATTTCAAAATAAGGGGAAAGCCACTTAGGACAGAGATGAGGAGAAATGTCATTACTCAGAGGGTTGTGAATCTTTGGAATTCTCTATCCCAGAGGGCTGTGGAAGTTCAGTCATTGAATATGTTTAAAGTAGAGATTGACAGATTTCTAAATGCAAATGATATAAAGGGATATGGGGATAGTGTGGGAAAAAGGCACTGAAGGGGATGATCAGACATGATCGTGTTGAATGGTGGGGCAAGCTCGATGGGCTGAATGACCTACTCCCGCTCCTAGGTTCCTATATTTCTATAATCCTCATCTGCCATTGGTGGCTGTGCCTTCAGCTGCCGATGCCCTAAGCTCTGGAAGAGAAGAGCAGAACATCTTCATGGTAGGCATTCCTGGAAGAGAAGAGGCAGTGAATTAAACAATAAAATAAAAGAAAAATACTGCGGTTGCTGGAACTCTGAAATGAGAACAGAAAGTGTTGGAAACGCTCAGCAGGTCTGGCAGCAACTGTGTCGAGAGAAACAGAGTTAATGTTTCAGATCTCTGACCCTTCATCAGAACTGGTAAAGGTTATAAATGTAACAGTCAGTAATTTAATCTCTCCCCTCTCCGTCCCATCACGTTCCTTCCTTCTTGTTCTTCTTTCCCTTTCCCCTCTTTCACTTGCTCAAAGACTGTTACATTTCTAACGTTTACCAGTTCTGATGAAGGGTCACAGATCTGAAACATTAACTCTGTTTCTCTCGATACTGATGCAGCCAGACCTGTTGAGTATTTCCGGCACTTTCTCTACTCATCTCTAAGCTCTGGAATTCTCTCCCTAAACCCTAAATACAGTAAGTTGCACAGAGTCCTGTTTTCGGAGTACAGCTTGTACAGAGTACTAAATACAGTAAGGTTCATGAGTGACCGAATTTTAAGAGATCTAAGAGTTAAACTCTTTCCAAAATTTAATTATTTTCTTTTTACATTTAGCATTTCACTTAATTTTAAGCTGAACTTGTAGTTTCTTACACATTCTTTTTGTGAGAGCTGGACAGTTAATTGATGCTCATGGAATAGGAGGGTCAGTGTCAGCTTGGATTAAAAAAAACTGCCTTAATGCCAGAAAACAGTGAGTTGTGGCAAATAGTTGTTCTTCAGACTGGAAGAAGGTAAAGAGTGGTGTTCCCCAACGCTCAGCGCTAGGAACACTGCCTTTTGTTCTGATATCTATAAATAAATTGGATATTTTAATACAGAGCAAAATTTCACAATTTGCTGATGATACGGAACTTGGAGCTGGGGCAGACAGTGAGTTGGATACCAATTGATGAAACACGACATTGATAGGCTATAAGGTCACCTCTCATTCTGCTAAACTCCAATGAATAAAGGCCTAACCTGTTTAGTCGCTCTTGATAAGACATACCCTTCATCCCAGGAATCAGCCTAGTGAACCTTTTCTGAACTGCCTCCAATGCCAGTATATCCTTCTTTAAAGACGGGGACCAAAACTGTACGCAGTACTCCAGATGTAGCCTCACCAACACCCTGTGAAGTTGTAACAGGACTTCACTATTTTTAAATTCTAACCCCCGAGCAATAAAGGCCAGAATTCCATTTGCCTTCCTAATTACTTGCTGCACCTGTGTGCTAACTTTCTGTGTTTCATGCACAAGAACAGCCAGATCCCTCTATACTGCAGTATTTTGTAGTCTTTCTCCATCTAAATAATAATCTGCCTTTTTATTCTTCCTACCAAGGTGGATTACCTCACACTTTGTCACATTGAACACCATCTGTCAAATTTTTGCCCACTCACTTAACCTACCTATATCCCTTTGCAGATTCTTTGTGGCCTCATCACAACATGCTTTCCCCCGAATTTAGTATTGTCAGAAAATTTGGATACACTACACTCTGTCCCTTCCTCCACGTCATTAATGTAGATAGTAAATAGTTGAAGCCCAAGGACCGATCCTTGTGGCATCCCACTAGTTACGGCTTTCCAAGCTGAATAAGACCCATTGATCCCGACTCTCTGCCTTCGGCATGTTTGCCAATCATCAATCTATGCCAACACTTTACCCCCGATACCCTGAGCTCCTATTTTGTCCAATAACCTTTTATGTGGCACCTCACCAAACGCCTTCTGGAAATCCAAATACACTACATCTACCAGTTCCAGTTTATCCACTCTGCTTGTTGTATCCTCAAAGAACTCTAACAAATTTGTCAAACATAATTTCCCTTTCATGAAACTATGTTGACTCTGTTTGATTGCATTATGTTTTTCTAAATGTCCTGCTATTTCTTCCTTAATAATGGACTGTAGCATTTTCCCAATGACTGATGTGAAGATAACTGGTCTATAGTTTCCTGCTTTCTGTCTCCCGACTTTCTTGAATAGGGGTGGCACATTAGCGGTTTTCCAATCCGCTGGTACCCTATCGGAATCCAGTGTGTTTTGGTATATTATGACCAATGCCTCCACTATCTCTGCAGCCACTTCTTTTAAAACCCTTGGGTGCAGGCCATCAGGTCCTAGTGACTTGTCTGCCTTTAATTCCATCAGTTTGCCCAGCACCTTTTCCCTCGTGTTAGAGATTGTTACAAGTTCCTCCCTCCCATTTACACCTTGCTTATCTATTATTGTTGTGTTGTTTATAGTGTCCTCCACTGTGAAGAATGATGCAAAATATTGGTTTAAATTATCTGCCATTTCCCTGTTCCCTGTTATTTATTCCCCATCCTCATCCTCTGAGGGTCCCATCCTTACTTTAGCTAGTCTCTTCCTTTTAATATACCTGTAGGAAATGTTACTGTTTGTTTTTATTTTTCATGCCAATTTACTCTCACAATCAATTTTCAACCTCTTTATTAGTTTTTTTACTCAGCCGTTGCTGGTTTCTAAAAGCTGCCCAATCCTCTGGCCTACCACTCGTTTTCGCCGCTTAGCACATTGTACGCCTTAGCTTTTGATTTGATACTCTCCTTAACTTCCTTTGTTATCCACGGGTTATTCCACGGGTCCATCGTTCTCTTGGAGTCCTTCCTTCTGACTGTAATACATGTTTGCTGAGTGTTATCAGATATCTGCTTAAAAGTCTGCCACTGCTCATCTGCTGACTTTCCCTGTAGTCTATCGGCCCAGCTCGCTTTAGACAACTCTTTCATCATGAACTTCGGATCATTCGGGAGGCGGAGGGGATTATTGACAGGAGTTATAGGGAGGCAGTCACACCTCAGGTAAAAGAAGTAGGTAGATGGGTTACCGTCAGGGGAAGGAAAGGGAACCAGCAGGCAGTGCAGGGATCCCCTGTGGCCGTTTCCCTCAACAACAGGTATACCGTTTTGGATACTGTTGGGGGGGGACGACTTACCAGGGGTAAGCAATGGGGTGCAGGTCTCTGGCACAGAGTCTGTCCCTGTTGCTCAGAAGGGAAAAGGGAAGAGGAGCAGAGCATTAGTCATTGGGGACTCCATAGTTAGGGGAACAGATAGGAGGTTCTGTGGGAACGAGAGAGAATCACGGTTGGTGTGTTGCCTCCCAGGTGCCAGGGTACGTGATGTCTCCGATCGTGTTTTTGGGATCCTTAAGGGGGAAGGGGAGCACCCCCAAGTCGTGGTCCACATAGGCACCAACGACATAGGTAGGAAGAGAGATGGGGATTTAAGGCAGAAATTCAGGGAGCTAGGGTGGAAGCTTAGAGCGAGAACAACCAGAGTTGTTATCTCTGGGTTGTTGCCTGTGCCACGTGCTAGCGAAGAGAGGAATAGGGAGAGAGAGGAGTTGAACACGTGGCTGCAGGGATGGTGTAGGAGGGAGGGTTTTGGTTTCCTGGATAATTGGGGCTCTTTCTGGGGTAGGTGGGACCTCTACAAACAGGATGGTCTTCACCTGAACCAGAGGGGCACCAATATCCTGGGGGGGAGATTTGTTAGTGCTCTTCGGGGGGGTTTAAACTAAATCAGCAGGGGAATGGGAACCTAAATTGTAGTTCCAGTGTACAGGCTGTTGGGAGTAGTGAGGTAGGGGATAAGTTTACAGGGACGCAAGAGGGCACTGGCAAGCAAGAACTTGGTTTAAAGTGTGTCTACTTCAACGCCAGGAGCATCCGGAATAAGGTGGGTGAGCTTGCAGCATGGGTTGGTACCTGGGATCCTGATGTTGTGGCCATTTCGGAGACATGGGTAGAGCAGGGGCAGGAATGGATGTTGCAGGTTCCGGGATTTAGATGTTTCAGAAAGAACAGAGAAGAGGGTAAAAGAGGGGGGGGGGTGTGGCATTGTTAATCAAGGAAAGTATTACAGCGGCAGAAAGGACGTTTGAGGACTCGTCTACTGAGGTAGTATGGGCCGAGGTTAGAAACAGGAGAGGAGAGGTCACCCTGTTGGGAGTTTTCTATAGACCTCCGAATAGTTCCAGAGATGTAGAGGAAAGGATAGCGAAGATGATTCTCGACAGGAGCGAGAGTAACAGGGTAGTGGTTATGGGGGACTTTAACTTTCCAAATATTGACTGGAAATACTATAGTTCGAGTACTTTAGATGGGTCTGTTTTTGTCCAGTGTGTGCAGGAGGGTTTTCTGACACAGTATGAAAACAGGCCAACCAGGGGCGATGCCACATTGGATTTGGTACTGGGTAATGAACCCGGCCAGGTGTTCGATTTAGATGTAGGTGAGCACTTTGGCGATAGTGATCACAATTCGGTTAGGTTTACCTTAGCGATGAGCAGGGACAGGTATATACCGCAGGGCAAGAATTATAGCTGGGGGAAAGGAAATTATGACGCGATTAGGCAAGATTTAGGATGTGTAGGATGGGGAAGGAAACTGCAGGAGATGGGCACAAACGAAATGTGGAGCTTATTCAAGGAGCAGCTAATGCGTGTCCTTGATAAGTATGTACCTGTCAGGCAGGGAGGAAGTTGTCGAGCAAGGGAGCCGTGGTTTACTCAAGAAGTTGAAGCGCTTGTCAAGAGGAAGAGGGCGGCTTATGTTAGGATGAGACGTGAAGGCTCAGTTAGGGCGCTTGAGAGTTACAAGCTAGCCAGGAAGGATCTAAAGGGAGGGCTAAGAAGAGCAAGGAGAGGACACGAGAAGTCATTGGCGGATAGGATCAAAGAAAACCCTAAGGCTTTCTATCGGTATATCAGGAATAAACGAATGATAAGAGTTAGAACAGGGCCAATCAAGGATAGTAGTGGGAAGTTGTGTGCGGAATCAGAGGAGATAGGGGAAGCGTTAAATGAATATTTTTCGTCAGTATTTACAGTGGAGAAAGAAAATGTTGCCGAGGAGATTACTGAGATACAGCCTACTAGGCTAGATGGGATTGAGATTCACAAGGAGGAGGTGTTAGCAATTTTGGAAAGAGTGAAAATAGATAAGTCCCCTGGGCCAGATGGGATTTATCCTAGGATTCTCTGGGAAGCCAGGGAGGAGATTGCAGAGCCGTTGTTGTTGATCTTTAAGTCGTCATTGTCGACAGGAGTAGTGCCGGAGGACTGGAGGATAGCAAATGTTGTCCCCTTGTTCAAGAAGGGGAGTAGAGACAGCCCTGGTAATTATAGACCTGTGAGCCTTACTTCGGTTGTGGGTAAAATGTTGGAAAAGGTTATAAGAGACAGGATTTATAATCATCTTGAAAAGAATAAGTTCATTTGCGATAGTCAGCACGGTTTTGTGAAAGGTAGGTCGTGCCTCACAAACCTTATTGAGTTTTTCGAGAAGGTGACCAAACAGGTGGATGAGGGTAAAGCCGTGGATGTGGTGTATATGGATTTCAGTAAGGCGTTTGATAAAGTTCCCCACGGTAGGCTATTGCAGAAAATACGGAAGTATGGGGTTGAAGGTGATTTAGAGATTTGGATCAGAAATTGGCTAGCTGAAAGAAGACAGAGGGTGGTGGTTGATGGCAAATGTTCATCCTGGAGTTTAGTTACTAGTGGTGTACCGCAAGGATCTGTTTTGGGGCCACTGCTGTTTGTCATTTTTATAAACGACCTGGATGAGGGTGCAGAAGGGTGGGTTAGTAAATTTGCGGATGACACGAAGGTCGGTGGAGTTGTGGATAGTGTCGAAGGGTGTTGTAGGGTACAGAGGGACATAGATAGGCTGCAGAGCTGGGCTGAGAGATGGCAAATGGAGTTTAATGCGGAGAAGTGTGAGGTGATTCACTTTGGAAGGAGTAACAGCAATGCAGAGTACTGGGCTAATGGGAAGATTCTTGGTCGTGTAGATGAGCAGAGAGATCTTGGTATCCAGGTACATAAATCCCTGAAAGTTGCTACCCAGGTTAATAGGGCTGTTAAGAAGGCATATGGTGTGTTAGCCTTTATTAGTAGGGGGATCGAGTTTCAGAGCCACGGGGTCATGATGCAGCTGTACAAAACTCTGGTGAGGCCGCACCTGGAGTATTGCGTGCAGTTCTGGTCACCGCATTATAGGAAGGATGTCGAAGCTTTGGAAAGGGTGCAGAGGAGATTTACTAGGATGTTGCCTGGTATGGAAGGAAGGTCTTACGAGGAAAGGCTGAGGGACTTGGGGTTGTTTTCGTTAGAGAGAAGGAGGAGGAGAGGTGACTTAATAGAGACATACAAGATAATCAGAGGGTTAGATAGGGTGGATAGTGAGAGTCTTTTTCCTCGGATGAGGATGACAAACACGAGGGGACATAGCTTTAAGTTGAGGGGTGAAAGATATAGGACAGATGTCAGAGGTAGTTTCTTTACGCAGAGAGTAGTAGGGGCGTGGAACGCCCTGCCTGCAACAGTAGTAGACTCGCCAACTTTAAGGGCATTTAAGTGGTCATTGGATAGACATATGGATGTAAATGGAATAGTGTAGGTCAGATGATCGGCGCAACATCGAGGGCCGAAGGGCCTGTACTGCGCTGTAATATTCTAATTCTAATTCTAAAAATTCTAATTCTAATATCTCTGTAATTGCCCTAGTTTAAGCTAAAGACACTGATTTGAGACCCGAGTTGATCACCCTCAAACTGAATTTGAAATTCTACCATGTTATGATTGTTTCCCCATAAAGGATCCTTGGCTACGAGATCTCTTATTAATCCTACCTCATTACACAATACCAAATCTAAAATAGCCTGTTCCCTGGTAAGTTCTGCAACATATTGCTCGAAGTAACAATCCCTAAGGCACTCTACAGATTCGTCCTACATGCTACCCTTGCCAATTTAATTTGTCCAGTCTATATGCAGATTAAAATTACCCATGATAATTGCAGTGCCCTTCTTACACACCTCCGTTATTTCATGATTAACATCTTGTCCTACAGAGAGGCAACTCTTTGGGGGCCTATGGGCCGCTCCCACTTCTTTCTCTTGCTATGCCTTATTTCTAACCAAACTGATTCTGCATCACGATCTATTGCACCTATATCATTACTCACAACTGCACTGATCCCTTCCTTTAATAGCAAAGCTCCACCACTTCCTTCTCCTTTCTGCCTATTCTTCCGGAACATTGAATATCCTTGAACATTGAGATTCCAGTCCTGGTCATCCTGCAACCAGGTCTCAGTGATAGCTATCATATCATACTAATTTATTTCTATATGTGCCGTCAGCTCATCTATCTTTTGACAAATGCTACATGCATTCAGATAAAGAGCCTTAAACTTTGACGTTTCACCATTTTCACCTAATCTGGTTCTAATTTCTGCTGCACTCTTGTGCATGTATTCTCTGTCCTTTCCTGTCACTCTCTGATTAATGTATGTTCATTCACTATCCTGCACCTCTGCTCTCTCATTACTTTTTGATTTCTTAACCTTCCCTTCAATTGAACCCTCCGCCCCCACCCCCACTATTTACGTTCATGCCTTATCTACAACCCGAGTCATCCGATTCGCCAGGACACTGGTCCAGGCATGGTTCAAGTGAAGCCTTTCCTAATGGAACAGCTCTCTCATTCCCCAGTACTGGTGCCATGAGTCGGAACCCATTTCTCCCACACCGATCTTTGAGCCACACAATTACCTCTCTAATCTTATTTACCCTATGACAATTAGCACGTGGCTCAGGTAGTAATCCGGAAATTATCACCTTTGTGGTTCAGCTTTTTAATTTGGCCCCGAGCTGCTCATAGTCCCTCAGCAGAACCTCTTTCCCAGTCTTACCTATGTCGTTGGTACCTACGTGGAAGACAACAACTGGATCTTTTCCCTCCTACTCCAAGTTCTTCTCCAGCCCTGAAGAGATGTCCTTAACCTTGGCACCAGGCAGACAACACAGCCTTCGGGACTCTCTATTTTGCTGCAGAGAACATTATCTATACCCCGAACTATGCTAGCCCCGACGACAACTATATTTCTCTTTTCTCCCCCCACTTAAATGGCGCTCTGAACCACGGTGCTGTGTTCAGTTTACTCATCCTCCCTGCAGCCTATGCCCTCATCCTCACTGTGAGCAAGAACTGCGTCCCTATTGGATATGGGCACTGGCTGAGACTCCTCCAAAGCTAAATTCTGGACCCCCATATCTGACTCACTCGCAGTCATACGCTCCTGTCCCTGACCAGTGTCTAGATTGGATGTAATTAATCTAAGGGGCGTGATTGTCTCCAGAAACACCATGTCCAGATTACTTTCCCACTCCCTGATGTGTCACAGTGTATGCAGCTCAGACTCAAGCTCATCAATTCTGAGCTGAAGTACCTCGAACAGCCAACACTTGCTGCAGATGTGGTCACTGTGGATCACACCAGGGTCCACCATCTTCCACATGCAACAGCTGAAACACATCGTCTGCCCAGACATCTCTATGTTATTTAATTAAATAATTTGGATCACAGTATTTAAGAAAAATAAACTATTTAAGTGTACACTTAACCTGTAATGACATCGCCTGATTTAAATCACTTGGCCAAAACCAAAATAAAAAAAGAAGAACTAAACAACACAAGGCACGGAAGAAATAACCATCAATCACTTACCAGCCCTCCTCTGACGTCACACTTCAATTTTTTTTTCTTGTCAAGCAGTTGCACTGAACAGAACAAAGCGCTCTCGCCGCCGCCGCTGCTTCTGTTGTCGAGCCTCGCTCTCTGCTCCTTTTATACCCCGGCTCATCTCACCACCGCCGCTGCTGCTTCTGGTGAGAGGACAGCCAAGGCAGTGGGAAAGGATAGTTCATGTGTAAGCTCACTGGAGGGCAAGGTCACAAATGAGTTATAATACACAGGACTCAGATGAGAACATTACTGGAACAGCATACAGGTAAATGCTGATGAACATGTACACTGAGATACTTTATCCATTGACAGGCCTATCAGACATTCTGTTGTCAAGGAACATGGAGGGGTCCGACTCCAATATAGCACAGGACACTTCACAGAGCTTGATGCCCAATCTTTCGCCTTTGGAAGTGGTGACTAACTCCATGAAAGCACTCGCGGACCCAGTCGTGAGAAAGCATCTGGTGACCATTGTTTCTGCAGCACAGGTGGCCAACATCCAAAGTCTCAGTGCTGCAGTGAACTCTCTGACTGGGTTCATCAGATCCATGCTTGGTGCCTTGCAGGATCAGCCTGCTGCCACCATGGCTGTGGATCTCAGTGTTTAAAGGGGTTTGCAGGCTCTCACAGCAGTATAGCATTCTGTGATCCAGTAGATTACTAGGATTGCTGAGGTGTCGCCCCGTGGGAGTGACAGTGTCTCCGTGGAGCCTGGTCCTGCTCTCCTCTCTCAGGATGACAGTATTTGTTCTCCCTTCACTGTCACTCCACCAGTATCCTTGCTGTTACCCATCAGCCAGCCCAGGCTGCTGCTGCCTATGTGGAGGTGTTTCTGTTCGAATCCGATCCCTGTACGCCTAGAACTGCTCGAGGCTTCCTGTAAGGCCATCTTCATTCTCCCCCAGTGAAAGTCAGCAGCCTTCCATGCAGCAGTAACTGGGGAAACATTGTGTAGGAACACTGGGCACGTCTAGGGAAACCGCAAGCCAGGCACTCAGGGAATACACAAGAGTGAAAAGTTTTATAATTGGATGTGTTGTTGGATAAAGATGTTAATGAAATGTTTTTTATTGGTGCTTTTTATTGCATGATGGTGACCAAGGGGAACTGTGATTGGGCGTCTCAGATGGGTGTAATGGTAGAGAATGGGGGATCCATGGTGGGAAAGGGAAGTTGTCCTATGGGAATTGAAATCTTAGCAGGGACTGTCTGACAGCCTCTCCAGGTTTAAATGATCCAGGAAATATCCTCCCTGCCTCCTCCCCCTCCTGAGGTGGCCTCCGGATTCCTGGTGCCAATGCCTGTGTCCTCATGATGGTGATGATATGAAGGGTGTAGCAGCACACCATGAACTTGGACACCTGCTCTAGTGTGTACTGGAGGGCTCTGTTCGAGCGGTTCAGGCATTGGAAGCATTGCTTCATCACACCGATGGTCTGTTCCACCATGTTCCTGGTGACGCCATAACTCACGTAAGACACATGTTAATTGTGTGATGTTGGTTAGCGGTGGGAGGTGGTTTGAGGGTGTCGAAACATTAGCTGTGTCTAGCGGTACCTTCCCTTTATCTCCGAGCGGCCACATTCTGGTTCTCCATGGAGGCCAAAGCTTTGGGAACGGCTGGCTGTTTCTGAATGAAGGTCTTATTCACCAACATGTTTTACTGGGCATGCTCACCTCCCAACTGTAGGGCTGAGAGTTCTTTCATTTCCTGTACCTCTCCCCATTGACATGGTGGCCTGGCAGAGCCAGCTACACTATAGGGAAGCCGGCTTTCCTGAAAAAGCCATGAGGCCTCTCATCCTCCTTCTCTTGGTACTAAAACCTCATCACGCTTACCTTGCGCATTTGGCTCCAGCAATGCATGTGGTTCCAGGCCTGGTATAGTACTGGCAGTGGGTCACACGCTCTGAATGGCCAAGTGAATCTCCTACACTTATCTGGAGTCTGGGACTCCAGCAATGGTCCAGGGTCCATGATTGGAATGGTGCCCGCCCCCTGACCAACCCCAGTGTCCCCAGACCACTTACCTGAGGCAGTGGGCGTGTATCCAGACCTGGTGCAGAGACAGCAGTGCATCCGCTACCTACCTGGCCCTGGCTTTTCTGCCACACTTTGAGGTCTAGGGCAACTGCATTGAGCCTGGTCCCAGATCTGGTGTAGTACCAGCAGTGTCTCACACTCCCTGACTGGTCCTCATACAGCCCCACATTTATTTGGTGTCCAGGACTCCAGCGATCTTCCAGGTCCCAGAACTGCAGTCGATCCAGCAGTAGAATCCACTCCCTGAGTGGATCTCGATACCTCAAAACAATTACCTGGAGATTGGGGCTCCAGCAATTGCCCTCGGCCCAGGCAGTGGCCCCGGCTCTGTTCAACTGGTCCCGGAGTTCTCAGCGCACTTACTGGGGCCCAGTGCTCGAGTGATGATCCCTGTTTCCGGCTTCGTGTAGGACTGCCACTGCCGCCCATTCTCTAACTTTACACGGCAATCCCGCCACGCCTAATTTGTGTTGGGGACTTCAGTAATGGTCCTGATCCAAGGCCTGATGTATTACTGGCGGTGAACACAACTAGCTGACTGGCACAGTGTCTTCGATACACTTAACTTGTGTCCCAGGCTCCAGCGAAGGTCTTCCTTGCAGGTATGGTGTATTAGCTTCAATGACCCCCACTGGCTTATTGGTCCCAGCAACCACGTAACACCTACCTGAGGTCCAGGGTCTCCAGCAATGGTCCTGCTGCTTACTAACAGTGTGGCAAATCTACCACTGGCCCCAACAGCCTCGTTCACACGCCTGAGGTCCTGGTTCTCCAGGAATTGTCCTAGTCCCAGGTCTGGTATAGTACTGACAGTGATCCTACTCCCAATTGCCTCGGTGTCCTCGGTACACTCAACAGGGGTCCAGGTCTCTTGTCATGGTCCTGGTCTCAAGCCTGTTGGATGAACAGTAATCACCCCTACTAGCTGACTGGCCCTGGGTGTCCTTGCCAAACTCACATTGGTTTTAGAGCTCCAGCGATGGTGCTGCATCCAGGCCTGATGTAGTATTGCTAGTTGCATTACGACCGGTGGCTTTGCCAATGCTACTGAGCTGCTGGCCATCTGATTGTTCAGCAGGGATGTGAACGATGGCCCAGGCAGTTAACTGTCCCAACGCCACTGAAATGCGCTGTTTCTTGGTTCTGAATTGCCAAGACAGGGTTCCCCTCATATTTTCGGCAACCGTCAGGAACCCCACTGGCTGTATTAAATTCAGCTGCCTATCTCCAGCTGAAATCCGTGTCACTCGTCCAATAATTAGATACACACCGAATATGGTAACACATTTATAAATGTCAATCCAAACTCCTTCAACCTATTGTATTTTACTTCCAAGCTGATCTATAATTTTCCGGTAATTTCCCTTATTTATAGTTAATTTAGTGACGATTGAGATTATTTGTTTCATTGATTTTTTTTGTGGTCTCATTCCCTATCATTGTTTTAAAATAATTGAATTGAAATCTGTGCTGCTTGTCAGAGGTGAGGGAATCTCTCAGTCTGTTCAACATTTAACTTTCGATGCAGGACCAAAGTGCTGCAGATGCTGAAAATCTGAAATAAAAACAGAAAATGCTGGACATAGTCAGCAGGTCAGGCAGCATCTGAGGAGAGAGAAACAGAGTTGATGTTTCAGATCAGACCTGGGAGAGATGAGAAGCTGAACACTTTTTAAACCATAAAAGGAAAGGAGGGAGGGTAGGATTATGATTAACATTGAGTTTAATAATTTCAATAACACCCTTTAGTCATTTCATCTCCCCTGTCTTCCATCGTATCACAGACCTTCCCGCTTGTTATTTCAGGTCCAATCATTTCAGCATCTCATTGGATACAGTGACATATTTGGAAATCTCAATAAGTCCTCAATCAAACTGGTAACTTTGCTCCAGTCTGATCTATAATTTCTCTCTTTATTTACCTTCCTCACAGTTAACTTGCTGACGATTGGGGTCCTGTCTCAGAGGAAGTGCGGTCTCTCCAAATGTGTCACTCGCTACCTGGTGGCCATGTCAGCGGCGGATCTACTGGTCATTATCCTGGACCTAATATTGAGACAGATTCCCATTGTTTATTGGGGACAGTTTCAGTTCCTGCGGTCCATCCCCATGTGTAATATCCACGCCGTCCTGCTTTACGCAGCCACAGACTGTTCTGTCTGGTTCACTGCAACTTTCACCTTTGATCGATTTGTAGCTATTTGTTCCCAGAATCTGAAATGTAAATATTGCAGCGTAAAAACGGCTGCTGTGGCTCTGGGAACAGTGACTGTGCTGAGCAGTTTAAAGAACATCTTCTGGTATTTTATGTTATCAGATTGGTGTTGGCTGCGGAACAACCACTGGTTTTGTTCTGTAACAAGTGAAGTTCAGATGTCTCGTGTCTGGGTCGCAATCGAATTCCTCCATCACATTCTAACCCCGGCGCTCCCATGTGTGGTGATTCTGCTACTCAATGCTCTCACCATCAGACACATTTTAGTGAGCAGTAGAGGACGCAGGAGACTCCGGGCTCACAGCACTGGGGAGACTCGCCGAGATGCACAGATGGAGAGCCGAAGGAAATCCGTTATTTTACTCTTAGTTATCTCGGCCAATTTCATTCTGTTGTGGACAGCATTAATGGTGCTTTCCATATGGGCACGGATGTGGAATTTGAAGTCGGTGTCTGTGTCTGCACGTCCACCTCGTTTTCTGCAGGAATTGGGCTACATGCTGCAGCTCCTGAGTTGCTGCACAAACACTGCGATTTATGTCGTGTCCCAGATTCAGTTCAAAGAGCAGTTGAAGAATGTGCTGAAATATCCCTTTACCCAGTTGTTGAATTAATTCATTGATGAACATTAGAACATTAGAACATTGCAGCGCAGTATAGGTCCTTCGGCCCTCGATGTTGCGCCGACCTGTGAAACCATCTGACCTACACTATTCCATTTTCATCCAAATATCTATCCAATGACCACTTAAATGCCCTTAAAGTTGGCGAGTCTACTACTGTTGCAGGCAGGGCATTCCACGCCCCTACTACTCTCTGAGTAAAGAAACGACCTCTGACATCTGTCCTATATCTATCACCCCTCAACTTAAAGCAATGTCCCCTCGTGTTTGCCAAAACCATCCGAGGAAAAAGACTCTCACTATCCACCCGATCCAACCCTCTGATTATCTTATATGTCTCTATTAAGTCACCTCACCTCCTCCTTCTCTCCAAGGAAAACAACCTCAAGTCCCTTAGCCTTTCCTCGTAAGACCTTCCCTCCATACCAGGCAACATCCTAGTAAATATCCTCTGCACCCTTTCCAAAGCTTCCACATCCTTCCTATAATGCGGTGACCATAACTGCACGCAATACACCAGGTGCGGTCTCACCAGAGTTTTGTACAGCTGCAGCATGACCTCGTGGCTCCGAAACTCGATCCCCCTACTAATTAAAGCTAACACACCATATGCCTTCTGAACACCCTATTAACCTGGGTAGCAACCTTCAGGGATTTATGCACCTGGACACCAAGATCTCTCTGTTCATCTGCACTACCAAGAATCTTCCCATTAGCCCAGTACTCTGCATTCCTGTTACTCCTTCCAAAGTGAATCACCTCGCACTTTTCCGCAATAAACTCCATTTGCCATCTCTCAGCCCAGCTCTGCAGCCTATCTATGTCCCACTGTATCCGACAACATCCTTCGGCACTATCCACAACTCCACCGACCTTAGTGTCATCCGCAAATTTACTAACCCACACTTTTACACTCTCTTCCAGGTCATTTATAAAAATGACAAACAGCAGTGGCCCCAAAACAGTTCCTTGCGGTAGACCACTAGTAACTACACTCCAGGATGAACATTTGCCATCAACCACCACCCTCTGTCTTCTTTCAGCTAGCCAATTTCTGATCCAAAGCTCTAAATCACCATCAACCCCATACTTCCGTATTTTCTGCAATAGCCGACCATGGGGAAACTTATCAAACGCCATACTGAAATCTATATACACCACATCCACTGCTTTACCCTCATCCACCTGTTTGGTCACCTTCTCGAAAAACTCAATAAGGTTTGTGAGGCACGACCTACCCGTCACAAAACCGTGCTGACTATCGCTAATGAACTTATTCTTTTCAAGATGATTATAAATCCTGTCTCTTATAACCTTTTCCAACATTTTACCCACAACCGAAGTAAGGCTGACAGGTCTATAATTACCAGGGCTGTCTCTACTCCCCTTCTTGAACAAGGGGACAACATTTGCTATCCTCCAGTCTTCCAGCACTATTCCTGTCGACAATAACAACATAAAGATCAAGGACAAAGGCTCTGCAATCTCCTCCCTAGCTTCCCAGAGAATCCTAGGATAAATCCCATCTGGCCCAGGGGACTTATCTATTTTCACACTTTCCAAAATTGATAACACCTCCTCCTTGTGAAACTCAATCCCATCTAGCCTGGTAGACTGAATCTCAGTTTTCTCTTCGACAACATTTTCTTTTTCTACTGTAAATACTGACGCAAAATATTCATTTAATACTTCCCCTACCTCCTCTGATTCCACACACAACTTCCCACTACTATCCTTGAGTGGCCCTATTCTAACTCTAGTCATTCTTTTATTCCTGATATACCTAAAGAAAGCCTTAGGGTGTTCCCTGATCCTATCCGCCAAAGACTTCTCGTGTCCTCTCCTTGCTCTTCTTAGCTCTCCCTTTAGATCCTTCCTGGCTAGCTTGTAACTCTCAAGCGCCCGAACTGAGCCTTTACGTCTCATCCTAACATAAGCCTTCTTCTTCCTCTTGACAAGCTCTTCAACTTCTTTAGTAAACCACGGCTCCCTCGCTCCACAACTTCCTCCCTGCCTCACAGGTACATACTTATCAAGGACACGTAGTAGCTGCTCCTTGAATAAGCTCCACATTTCGATTATTCTCATCCCCTGCAGTTTCCTTCCCCATCCTACGCATCCTAAATCTTGCCTAATCGCATCATAATTTCTTTTCCTCAGCTATAATTTTTGCCCTGCGGTATATACCTGTCCCTGCCCATCGCTAAGGTAAACCTAACCGAGTTGTGATGACATCTAATTTAACGATTGTGCAGAATATAAAACACATTGTTTGAGTGATGACATCGAATTCAACAATTAACTGGAATATTATACCCTGTGTATTAGTGATGAACTCCAACTTAACAATTGACCAGAATATTATATGCAGTGTAAACGTGATGACATCTAATTTGACAATTGACCAGAATATTATACACAGTGTATAAGTGATGACAACTAATTTAACAAAAGACCAGAATATTATATGTTGTGCATGAATGATGACACCAAATTTATCAATTAACCAGAATATTATACACTGTGTATGAATGATGACATCTAACTTAACAATTGACTAGAATATTATGCACAGTGTATGACCACCTACGGCAAAAGTGCGAAGAGAAATGCAGACTGGTTTCAATCTCATAATGAAGAGCTGGATCCTGTCATAGCCACTAAGCGCATTGCACTTTTGAACTACAAGAAAGCCCCCAGCGATTTAACATCCGCAGCACTTAAAGCAGCCAGAAGTACTGCACAAAGAACAGCTAGGCGTTGCGCAAACGACTACTGGCAACACCTATGCAGTCATATTCAGCTGGCCTCAGACACCGGAAACATCAGAGGAATGTATGATGGCATGAAGAGAGCTCTTGGGCCAACCATCAAGAAGATCACCCCCCTCAAATCTAAATCGGGGGACATAATCACTGACCAACGCAAACAGATGGACCGCTGGGTTGAGCACTACCTAGAACTGTACTCCAGGGAGAATGCTGTCACTGAGACTGCCCTCAATGCAGCCCAGCCTCTACCAGTCATGGATGAGCTGGACATACAGCCAACCAAATCGGAACTCAGTGATGCCATTGATTCCCTAGCCAGCGGAAAAGCCCCTGGGAAGGACAGCATTACCCCTGAAATAATCAAGAGTGCCAAGCCTGCTATACTCTCAGCACTACATGAACTGCTATGCCTGTGCTGGGACGAGGGAGCAGTACCCCAGGACATGCGCGATGCCAACATCATCACCCTCTATAAAAACAAAGGTGACCGCGGTGACTGCAACAACTACCGTGGAATCTCCCTGCTCAGCATAGTGGGGAAAGTCTTTGCTCGAGTCGCTCTGAACAGGCTCCAGAAGCTGGCCGAGCGCGTCTACCCTGAGGCACAGTGCGGCTTTCGTGCAGAGAGATCGACTATTGACATGCTGTTCTCCCTTCGTCAGATACAGGAGAAATGCCGTGAACAACAGATGCCACTCTACATTGCTTTCATTGATCTCACCAAAGCCTTTGACCTCGTCAGCAGACGTGGTCTCTTCAGACTACTAGAAAAGATCGGATGTCCACCAAAGCTACTAAGTATCATCACCTCATTCCATGACAATATGAAAGGCACAATTCAACATGGTGGCTCCTCATCAGAGCCCTTTCCTATCCTGAGTGGTGTGAAACAGGGCTGTGTTCTCGCACCCACACTTTTTGGGATTTTCTTCTCCCTGCTGCTTTCACATGCGTTCAAATCCTCTGAAGAAGGAATTTTCCTCCACACAAGATCAGGGGGCAGGTTGTTCAACCTTGCCCGTCTAAGAGCGAAGTCCAAAGTACGGAAAGTCCTCATCAGAGAACTCCTCTTTGCTGACGATGATGCTTTAACATCTCACACTGAAGAGTGCCTGCAGAGTCTCATCGACAGGTTTGCGGCTGCAGGCAATGAATTTGGCCTAACCATCAGCCTCAAGAAAACGAACATCATGGGGCAGGATGTCAGAAATGCTCCATCCATCAATATTGGCGACCACGCTCTGGAAGTGGTTCAAGAGTTCACCTACCTAGGCTCAACTATCACCAGTAACCTGTCTCTAGATGCAGAAATCAACAAGCGCATGGGTAAGGCTTCCACTGCTATGTCCAGACTGGCCAAGAGAGTGTGGGAAAATGGCGCACTGACACGGAACACAAAAGTCCGAGTGTATCAGGCCTGTGTCCTCAGTACCTTGCTCTACGGCAGCGAGGCCTGGACAACGTATGCCAGCCAAGAGCGACGTCTCAATTCATTCCATCTTCGCTGCCTTCGGAGAATACTTGGCATCAGGTGGCAGGACTATATCTCCAACACAGAAGTCCTTGAAGCGGCCAACACCCCCAGCTTATACACACTACTGAGTCAGCGGCGCTTGAGATGGCTTGGCCATGTGAGCCGCATGGAAGATGGCAGGATCCCCAAAGACACATTGTACAGCGAGCTCGCCACTGGTATCAGACCCACCGGCCGTCCATGTCTCCGTTATAAAGACGTCTGCAAACGCGACATGAAATCGTGTGACATTGATCACAAGTCGTGGGAGTCAGTTGCCAGCATTCGCCAGAGCTGGCGGGCAGCCATAAAGACAGGGCTAAATTGTGGCGAGTCGAAGAGACTTAGTAGTTGGCAGGAAAAAAGACAGAGGCGCAAGGGGAGAGCCAACTGTGCAACAGCCCCAACAAACAAATTTCTCTGCAGCACCTGTGGAAGAGCCTGTCACTCCAGAATTGGCCTTTATAGCCACTCCAGGCGCTGCTTCACAAACCACTGACCACCTCCAGGCGCGTATCCATTGTCTCTCGAGATAAGGAGGCCCAAAAGAAGTATGAGAGATGACATCTAATTTAACAATTGATCAGAATATTATACCCTCTGCATTAGTGATGACACCTAATTTAACAATTAACTGGAGTATTATCCCCTGTGTATTCGTGATGACATCTAATTTAACAATTAACTGGAATTGTATCTCCTGTGTATAAGTGATGGCATCCATTTTAACAATTAACCCGATTATAACCTGTCTATTAGTGATGACATCTAATTTAACAATTAACTGGAATAATATCACCTGCGCATTATTGATGGCATCTAATTTAACAATTAAATGGAATATTATCCCCTGTGTAATAGTGATGACATCTAATTTGACCATAAACCGGAATATTATCCACGGTGTATTAGTGATGACATCTAATTGAAAATTTAACCAGAATATCATCAGCTGTTTATTAGAAATGACATATAATTTAACAATGAGCCGGAATATTACCGCTGTGTATTAGTGATGACATCTAATTTGACAATTAACCACAATACTATACCCTGTGTCATAGTGATGACATTTAATTTAACAATTACACAGCATATTATCCCCTGTGTATTAGTGATGACACCTAATTTAACATTTAACCAGAATACTGCGCCTTGTGTTTTAGTGATGACATCTAATTTAGCAATTAACCGGAATATGATCCCCTGTGTATAAGTGATGACGTCTAATTTAATAATTAATTAGATTATCCCGTGTGCATTAGTGATGAAATCTAATTTATCATTTAACCAGAATATTATTCTCCGTGTATGAGTGATGACATCTAATTTAACAATTATCCGGTATATTATCACATGTGTATTGGTGATGACCTCCAAACTGCCAATTAACCCGATTATCACCTGTGTATTAATTATGACAATTAATTTAACAATTAACTGGAATATTATCCCCTGTGTATTAGTGATGACATCTATTTTAACAATTAACCAGATTATAACCTGTCTATTAGTGATGACATCTAATTTAACTATTAACTGGAATATTATCCCCTGTGTAATCGTTATGACATCTAATTTAACAATTAAGCAGAATATTATCCCCTGTGTATTAGTTATGACATCTAAATTAACAATTAACAAGATTATCCCCTGTTATTCGCGACGGCATCTAATTTAACAATTCACTGGAATATTATCCCTGGTGTATTTGTGATGACATCTAATTTAACAATTAAATGGAATATTATCCCCTGTGTATTAGTGATGACATCTAATTTAACAATTAGGCAGAATATTATCCCCTGTGTATTAGTTATGACATCTAAATTAACAATTAACAAGATTATCCCCTGTTATTCGTGACGGCATCTAATTTAGCAATTAACTGGAATATCATCCCCTGTGTATTTGTGATGACATCTAATTTAACAATTAACTGGAATATTATCCCCTGTGCATCAGTGATGACATCTAATTTAACGATTAACTGGAATTGTATCCCCTGTGTGTTGGTGATGGCATCTATTTTAACAATAAACCAGATTATAATCTGTCTATTAGCGATGACCTCTAATTTAACTATTAACTGGAATATTATCCCCTGTGTAATCGTCATGACATCTAATTTAACAATTAAGCAGAATATTATCCCCTGTGTATTAGTTATGACATCTAAATTAACAATTAACAAGATTATCCCCTGTTATTCGCGACGGCATCTAATTTAACAATTAACTGGAATATTATCCCCTGTGTATTTGTGATGACATCTAATTTAACAATTAAATGGAATATTATCCCCTGTGTATTAGTGATGACATCTAATTTAACAATTAGGCAGAATATTATCCCCTGTGTATTAGTTATGACATCTAAATTAACAATTAACAAGATTATCCCCTGTTATTCGTGACGGCATCTAATTTAGCAATTAACTGGAATATTATCCCCTGTGTATTTGTGATGACATCTAATTTAACAATTAACTGGAATATTATCCCCTGTGCATCAGTGATGACATCTAATTTAACGATTAACTGGAATTGTATCCCCTGTGTGTTGGTGATGGCATCTATTTTAACAATAAACCAGATTATAATCTGTCTATTAGTGATGACATCTAATTTAACAATTAACTGGAATAATATCGCCTGTGCATTATTGATGGCATCTAATTTAACAATTAAGCAGAATAGTATCCCCTGTGTAGTAGTGATGACATCTAATTTAACAGTTAACCAGGATATTCTCCACTGTGTATTAGTGATGACATCTAATTTAACATTTAACCAGAATATTATACACTGTGTATTAGTGATGACATCTTCTTCTTTTTTCTTTTCTTTTGGGCCTCCTTCTCTCGAGAGACAATGGATACGCGCCTGGAGGTGGTCAGTGGCTTGTGAAGCAGCGCCTGGAGTGGCTATAAAGGCCAATTCTGGAGTGACAGGCTCTTCCACAGGTGCTGCAGAGAAATTTGTTTGTTGGGGCTGTTGCACAGTTGGCTCTCCCCTTGCGCCTCTGTCTTTTTTCCTGCCAACCACTATGTCTCTTCGACTCGCCACAATTTAGCCCTGTCTTTATGGCTGCCCGCCAGCTCTGGCGAATGCTGGCAAATGACTCCCACGACTTGTGATCAATGTCACACGATTTCATGTCGCGTTTGCAGACGTCTTTATAGCGGAGACATGGACGGCCGGTGGGTCTGATACCAGTGGCGAGCTCGCTGTACAAAGTGTCTTTGGGGATCCTGCCATCTTCCATGCGGCTCACATGGCCAAGCCATCTCAAGCGCCGCTGACTCAGTAGTGTGTATAAGCTGGGGGTGTTGGCCGCTTCAAGGACTTCTGTGTTGGAGATATAGTCCTGCCACCTGATGCCAAGTATTCTCCGGAGGCAGCGAAGATGGAATGAATTGAGACGTCGCTCTTGGCTGGCATACGTTGTCCAGGCCTCGCTGCCGTAGAGCAAGGTACTGAGGACACAGGACTGATACACTCGGACTTTTGTGTTCCGTGTCAGTGCGCCATTTTCCCACACTCTCTTGGCCAGTCTGGACATAGCAGTGGAAGCCTTACCCATGCGCTTGTTGATTTCTGCATCTAGAGACAGGTTACTGGTGATAGTTGAGCCTAGGTAGGTGAACTCTTGAACCACTTCCAGAGCGTGGTCGCCAATATTGATGGATGGAGCATTTCTGACGTCCTGCCCCATGATGTTCGTTTTCTTGAGGCTGATGGTTAGGCCAAATTCATTGCCTGCAGCCGCAAACCTGTCGATGAGACTCTGCAGGCACTCTTCAGTGTGAGATGTTAAAGCATCATCGTCAGCAAAGAGGAGTTCTCTGATGAGGACTTTCCGTACTTTGGACTTCGCTCTTAGACGGGCAAGGTTGAACAACCTGCCCCCTGATCTTGTGTGGAGGAAAATTCCTTCTTCAGAGGATTTGAACGCATGTGAAAGCAGCAGGGAGAAGAAAATCCCAAAAAGTGTGGGTGCGAGAACACAGCCCTGTTTCACACCACTCAGGATAGGAAAGGGCTCTGATGAGGAGCCACCATGTTGAATTGTGCCTTTCATATTGTCATGGAATGAGGTGATGATACTTAGTAGCTTTGGTGGACATCCGATCTTTCCTAGTAGTCTGAAGAGACCACGTCTGCTGACGAGGTCAAAGGCTTTGGTGAGATCAATGAAAGCAATGTAGAGTGGCATCTGTTGTTCACGGCATTTCTCCTGTATCTGACGAAGGGAGAACAGCATGTCAATGGTCGATCTCTCTGCACGGATGCCGCACTGTGCCTCAGGGTAGACGCGCTCGGCCAGCTTCTGGAGCCTGTTCAGAGCGACTCGAGCAAAGACTTTCCCCACTATGCTGAGCAGGGAGATTCCATGGTAGATGTTGCAGTCACCGCGGTCGCCTTTGTTTTTATAGAGGGTGATGATATTGGCATCGCACATGTCCTGGGGTACTGCTCCCTCGTCCCAGCACAGGCATAGCAGTTCATGTAGTGCTGAGAGTATAGCAGGCTTGGCACTCTTGATTATTTCAGGGGTAATGCTGTCCTTCCCAGGGGCTTTTCCGCTGGCTAGAGAATCAATGGCATCAATGAGATCCGATTTGGTTGGCTGTATGTCCAGCTCATCCATGACTGGCAGAGGCTGGGCTGCATTGATGGCAGTCTCAGTGAAAGCATTCTCCCTGGAGTACAGTTGCAGGTAGTGCTCAACCCAGCGGTCCATCTGTTTGCGTTGGTCAGTGATTATGTCCCCCGATTTAGATTTGAGGGGGGCGGTCTTCTTGATGGTTGGCCCAAGAGCTCTCTTCATGCCATCATACATTCCTCTGATGTTTCCGGTGTCTGAGGCCAGCTGAATATGACTGCATAGGTGTTGCCAGTAGTCGTTTGCGCAACGCCTGGCTGTTCTTTGTGCAGTACTTCTGGCTGCTTTAAGTGCTGCGGATGTTAAATCGCTGGGGGATTTCTTGTAGTTCAACAGTGCAATGCGCTTAGCGGCTATGACAGGTTCCATCTCTTCATTATGAGATTGAAACCAGTCTGCATTTCTCTTCGCACTTTTGCCGTAGGTGGTCAAAGCTGACTCATAGATGGCGTCTCTGATGTGGGCCCACTTGGTCTCAGCATCCCCTGTGGGAGTGTTTAGAAGGGCTGTTACAAGTGAATTTAGAAATTTTTGCAACAGCTGTGGGTGAGACATTCTGCTCGTGTTGATGCGCGGGTGGCGCTTCTGCTTGGAATGATGCAACTTCTTTGGTCTGAGTCTAACCTTGCTGCACACCAGGGAGTGGTCGGTGTCACAGTCCGCACTGTGGAAGCTGCGTGTGATTTGAACACTGTTTAAGGCGGCTCGCCTTGTGACAATGTGGT